>NC_088688.1:105219718-105519718 GCF_028017835.1 Emys orbicularis
TAAGATTGTCTGGATGGAGATAGCCAAGAGACTTGGGGACCAAGCTATCGCAATGAACAGTCTATGGGATTTCCCGTAGGTTTCATTCTCTGTAGGGAGAAGGCCAGAGCATACCGAACAGAGCAGAAATGGAGTCAACATTCTTCTGAGGAGGCATGCAATTTCAGAAAGAAAACAAGCAAGCGAATAGCTTGGTTAATGTGAAAATGGGATACCACCTTAGGTAGAAATTTAGGGTGCTGGCATAAGGAGATCTTGTGGAATATTGTGAACAGCGGGTCTGCCATCATAGTGCTGAGTTCCCCAACTCTCCTCACCGAAGCGATAGCAACCAGGAAGGCAACTTTCATGGACAAGAAGGACATGGAGGAAGATGCCAGTGGCTCAAAGGGGGATTTTGTTAAAGCGGAGAGTACCAAATTCAAGTCCCTTTGAGGAGTGATTGGCTGGAGGGGGGCGGAAGGTTCTGAGGAGGCCCTTCCAAAATCTAGCAGTTAGTGAATGTATAAAAATGGAGCGACCCTCCACAGTTGGATGGAATACACAGACTGCAGTCAGGTCGACTGTCAAAGTGCTGAGGGCAAGACCCATGACTTTAGGAACAGAATCCTAGTAGTAGGATGAGGGGGATTTCCTCCTTGTCTGGTAGAACCCCTTTATGTTGGGCTCAAAGACAAAAAGTGCCTCCATTAAGCCTGGTAACATTGGCTAGTGGATTCCTTCCTGCTGTTAGAGAGAATGGCTTGTACAGCCGAGGAGCATGCCCACTCTAGCATAGATGCCCATCGAAATACCATGCCCTGGAATGGAGCAGATGTGGATTGGGGTGCTTGATTCTGCCATCATCCCGGGTCAGGAGATCAGGGAAGTGCTGGACAGGGATCAGGGGATGGAACAATATGCAGAGGAGACTGGGGAACCAGAATTGTCTGGGCCAGAAGGGGTCAAGGAGAATGACTGTCGCCCTGTCTTACTTGATCTTGTGGAGTACTTGAGGTAGGCGCAGTAGTGGAGGAAACACATAGTTGAGTTCGTCTGGCCATGATAGGAGAGCTTTGCCCTGGGAGTTATAACCGAGGGCTCCTCTGGAGCAATACGTGGCACACTTGCTGTTTGTCTGAGAAGCTAACAGGTCTCTGGTTGGGGTCCCCCATTTCTCAAAGATGTTGTGTAACATCGTATTGCAAAACTCCCACTCGTGGTTGATGGCAAAGTGTCTATTGAGTGAGTCCACAAGTCCGTTCTGTGTCCCCAGAAAATAGGTAGCAGATAGAGTGATCTGATGATCGATGCACCAGTTTCAGAGATTGACTGTTTCTGTGCAAAAAACAGAGAATCTTGCTCCAGGTTGCTTGTTGATATAGAAAATCGAGGTGGTGTCTGACATGATGAAAGTGAATGAGTGGGAGAAACGATTTTCATGCCCTTCACACTGCTTTAAGTTCCAGGATATTGATGTACACCCTGGATTCTTGAAGCCTCCATGCGTCTTGCACCGTGAAGGCCTCCATATGGGCTTCCCAGCCTTCGAGGGATGCATCAGTGATTATAATCTTGCTCAGAGAGGAGGGGAGAAAGGGAACACAAATGTGTACGTGGTGTGGATCTGTCCACCACAGAAGAGACAACAGCTGGGACTGTCAGCCCGAGATCCAAAGAGTCACTGCTTGGAGAATACACGGACTGGAGCCATGTCTCAAGGGAGCGAAAGTGGAGCCTTGTGAAAGGTCACAGGGAGCACAGAGCCACATGGCTCCAAGAGACAGGCAAGTCCTGGCTGGTACCCGTGGGTTGCTTGTGATGTGAGAAATGATGTTCATTGTCTGAAATCTGTCTGGGAGCTGGTACGCCCATGCTGTGATACAGTTTAAGGTAGCCCTGATGAAGTCTAGTGACTGAGTGGGGCTGAGGATCAATTTCTCAATGTTAATGCTGACTCACATTGAAGCAAGGAGATTGAGTAACAGAGGTTGACACAAGGGCTCCTTGAGGGGACTTGACTGCCGGGAGCCAGTCACTGAGATATGGGAAAACAAGAAGGCCATAACATCTGATCTGAGCTGACACTACAGAAAATACTTTGGTGAAGAGTCTGGGAGCGGTAGCTATGCCCAAGGGAAGCACTTGCTACTAGAAATGCTACTAAATTTTAAATTTGCTAAAATTTACAGATTTACCCACTGTAAATCTGAGAAAATGTCTGTGGGAGGGATAAATGTCAATGTAACAGCAAGCATTCTTCATATCGCAAGCCGTGAACCACATGCATTTTTATAGGGATGGAATTATTGCTGCCAGCATTACCACATGAAACTTGAGTTTGTGGCTGAAGCAACTGAGGTGGTGAAGGTCAAGGATTGGTCTCCAACCACCTTTCTTCTTGGGGTTTAAGAAGTAAGTTGAGCAGAACCCTGTTCTTTGATATTCTGTCTATAGGAACGTGTTATTGCCCCCCGTTGCAATGAAGTGTTCACCTTGAGTGAGGATACTGTCATGAGAGTGGTCCCCAAAGGGGCACAGGGAGGGGGGATTTGGAGGAGGTAGCCTGACAAACTTGATTGTATAGCAAATGCAGATGATATTCAGCACCCGTTTGTCTATTGTGCTAAGTGACCCCGAAAGGAAGTGGAGGAGTCACAAGGTGTTAGGCTTTGTGGTTGGCATCTCTCGAGCTCATGTCAAAAATACATCGTGGCCTGAGGCTGGGTTTGAGATGAGGAAGCCAAAAGAGGGGTGGGGAGGGAACCAACATCTTTGAGTTTTCTGGCATTTTCACACAGGGTTCCAGTGGATGAATGACCAGCGAAACTTGTGTTGGGGCAGGAGTGTATATTCCCAAGGAGTTGAGGTCTAGCCCTAGATTTTTTTAATGTATGTAAAGACTCATCTGTCATTTGGTTAAAAAGATAGGATTCATCAAAAGGGAGGTGCTCAATGATATTCTGGACCTCCCTCAGAAAACCAGAAGCATGAAGCCAGGACTCCCTATGCAACACGATAGCAGTGGCCATGGCCCTGGAGGAGGTGTCAGCCATGTCTATGGTGGACTTGAGAGGAGTTCTGGCTATAAGCTCCCCTTCCTTGATGAGGTTCTGGAACCAGGCACGGTCTTGTTGAGGTAGGGTGCCAGCGTAATTCAGGATGTCATATTTAGTCAATAGGGCTTAATAATTGGCTATCCTGAACTGCACACTGAAGGAAGAGAAGACTTTCCTCCCCAGAAGGTTGAGGAGTTTTCCTTTTTTATCCCCAGGAATGGACTGAAGGGGGTGCTGCTTGGTCCCCTCTGCAGCAGCCTGAACTACTAGCAAGTTTGGAGCAGGATGGGAGAAGAGGAATTCTGATCCCTTGGTCAGGATGTAGTATTACTTCTCCGTTCCTTTGGGGTGGTGGAACAAGTGTCAGGCGTATGCCATACAGCTCTTGCTGGCTCCACTGTTAATTGGGACTGCAATTCTTGCCAGTGCCAAAGCGTATAGGCTATCCAGGAGTTTATGCTGCGAGTCCTGAACCTCCTCCAATGGGACCTGGAGTTCTCCTGCAACTCTCCTCAGAAGCTCCTGAAAAACTGTCTCAAGTCATCTGATGGGGAAGGAGATGATGTAGTAACCAATCATACAGTGAGGAGGATGGGAACCTAGCAAGTTCCGGCAGAACTTCCAGGACCAGGGTGTATGATTCTTCCACCACTATTAGATCCACAAATGTGCTTGATAGATCTCTTGGGGTTGGGAGAGGGGAGAAACAGGAGGTGATTCTCTTCTAGACAGGTTGGTTCCAATGGAGGGTACTGTGTCCAGGAACCTCAATATGGCCAGTAAGCTAGATCCATTGGAGGTTATAGAAGTCCCCCTGGCTTTGGGTACCAATGGCTCCGAGGAGGGAGATGGGGTAAGTTGTTCCCATGGATGAGCATGTCTCCTTGATGGTACATAGGAGCAGTATGGAAGAGGTGGTTCTTTGTCCAGCTCCGATTCATCTGAAGAAGAGAAGGCAGATGCCAGTTCTAGTGGAGGTACTGCCAGAGCCAATGGAACAGAGTATAGTACCTGTGAGGAAGGCAAAGACCTGTACTCTAGAACATCTCACTGAGGGGATATGATGTCCCTGGAAGTGGAGGGGACCAATGGAGGAGGGGAAGCTGGGTCTGTAAAACAAAGACCTCATGAGGTTCAGGCCTGGATCCGGATGTTCCTGGTGTGAGGGGCACTCTTTCCCTCTTGGTACTGGTGCTGAGGACTTCCCCAGTACAGGCAGTTGTCGTGGCCTCATGGTGTGCTGCTAATGGCAGTATGGCTGTTCAAAGCTCAGGACTGTGGGACATCATAGTTTCTGGGTCTTCTTTTTGTGTCTGTGGGACTTGGACCATGCACTGATCCCTTGTGCTGAGCTAGTGTAGGGAGCATCCATTTTTTTGGACTTGGCAGAAGACTCAATCCCATGCTTATGGGAGTGCTTCCGAACTTCCTGACTAGGCCCCACCATAGGATCAGTGTGGGGTAGTCCTGCCAGTACCGGAGTCAGACGTAATAGCTGAGGTATGCTCCTCACTGAATCAGGCCAATCTACAGGGGGGATTCCCTGGCCTGGGTCTGAGTGCATCCTCACAGCCATCTCCATGAGATACTTGCAGAGATAAAGAGCTGTCCTTCATGGGTTTGTCTGAGAAAGGATTAGCAAATACTTCAACTAGCCATAACATGAGCTTCTCCCAGGCAGCAGGGGCAGCACTGATAGTCGTCGCTACCAGAGAAGGATCATGGGCAGGAGGCATAGAATTTGAAGTCTTAGGTCCTGGGAATAGTGCGGCACCTGCCTAGGGGTTTGGGGGCGGTTAGGGGAAAAACCCAATGCTATCCTAAAACTAATGTTAAAAACTATAAACTATTAAACCAGGAGAGATAAAAACTAGTAAAACTGTAGATAAAACCAGTAAACTAACTACAACTATGATCTTTTCGAAGTACATCAGAGACGAGGACACTAAAGTTCCAATCTGGACCATGCGGCAGTGAGAAGGAAATGGAGACGCAGTCGATCCACCCTGCCCTTTGTTGCCTTGGATGGAACTATGAGGTGAGTCATGGTGCATGCACGGACCGATGGATACTACTTTCAAAATTCTCCGACTTCAGGCCCATGGGGCACATACATAACCCTCAGTGCAAGACCATCACTCAAAAGAGGAAAAATTATGGGGTTCCTGATCCAATGTTATCTTGCCCAATCCAACTCCTGTTTTTACTCAATGTCAATTCAATACACATATATGAATCACTGCAATGCATTTTATAAGCAACATAATACATGCATCCAAAAATGTTCTTCCTTTATAGTGGTACCTGATTAAAGAAATGGCATAACTAATTAATGAAGCAGAGTAGAAATCCTATGAGGAGCTTATTGGAGTTATTCATTTAGTACTCAGTTTACCATGCTTATTACAATAAACATCCAAATATTTAATAACTACTAGGCAGTTTTCAAGAGTGTCACTATCTTTGTATAATCAGAGGTAGCACTCAACAGAAACAGTATTTATACTGGTACTTATCTTGTTCTAGAGCTATGAATAGGGCCCTACCAAATTCAGTGTCCATTTTGGTCAATTTCATGGTCATGGGGTTTTAAAAATCATAAATTTCATGGTGTTGTAATTGTAGGAGTCCTGACCCAAAAAGGAGTTGTGGGGCGGGGGTTGCAAGGTTATTGTATATGGGATTGGGGGGGGTTGCAGTACTGCTACCCTTCTGTGCTGCTGCTGGCAGCGGCTGCTTTCAGAGCTGGGCATCTAGAAAGCGGCGGCTGCTGGCCGGGAGCCTGGGGCGGCTCTAGCTTTTTTGCCACCCCAAGCACGGCAGGCAGGCTGCCTTCGGTGGCTTGCCTGCGGGAGGTCCGCAGGTCCCGCGGCTTTGGCATACCTGCCACCGAATTGCCACCGAATCCACAGGACCGGGGACCTCCCGCAGGCATGCCGCCAAAGGCTGCCTGACTGCCGCCCTCGCAGGGACCGGCAGGGCAGCCCCCACGGCTTGCCGCCCCAGGCACGCGCTTGGAGCGCTGGTGCCTGGAGCCGCCACTGCTGGGAGCCCAGCTCTGAAGGCAGAGCCACCGCCAGCAGAAGCGCAGAAGTAAGGATGACATGGTATGGTATTGCCACCCTTACTTCTGTGCCACTGCCTGCAGAGGTGGGCCTTCAGTCAGCAGCCACCGCTCTCCAGCTGCCCCGCTCTGAAGGCAGCGGCATAGAAGTAAGGGTGGCAATACCGCAACCCCCCTAAAATAACCTTGTGACCCCCCTGCAACTCCCTTTTGGGTCAGGACCCCCAATTTGAGAAACGCTAGTCTCCCTCCGTGAAATCTGGTTTTGTGTGTGCTTTTACCCTATACTATACAGATTTCACGGTCCATGACGTGTTTTTCATGGCCATGAATTTGGTAGGGCGCTAGCTATGAACTATTCAGAAAGGATATTGTCAATAATAGTCCCAAAAAGGGCACCCTAAGAAATGATAGCACTAGTGCTACTACCAAAATAAAAGCGAAACGAATTCAAGCTTTTGTAAAACTTTTTTGTTTCTATTTTCCAAAAACAGTAACTAAGCAGCAGGCCAAAGCCACCAACCCCTCCTCCCTTTGCAAAGGAGTGGAATGGGTAATGCCAAAGCTCTGCCTTCTGACATCTCTACCATGCAAAAGAAAACAGTTCCTTTGCATGCACACACACACACACACACACACACAAAACAGTAATTCCAGCTTCTGCTCTTCTTCCTATTCATGTAACTTGTACTAAGTTAGGTATCATCCTGTGGTAATGCCACACAATTCCTCCTTTTATTTAAATAATAATAAAGGAAGGGGTGAAGGTTGAAAGAAAGAGTTAATCTTTCAACATAACTGAATCCAGCTCATTTGAATTTTCATTCAATCAATCAATCAATCACATTTTGGATCATACTGCAGTTTTCAGGAGCCCCATCTATTCTTAAGTGTTGAGTGTAACTGGATAAAATCATCATGTCTCCATTATGTGATTAAAACAGCTCTTGACCATGTTGTTTCTACATCTCTCTTTGTTTTCAACTTCTCCATGGCTCCAAAGTTTCCCCCCTTGTCCCCATTAAAGGCAATCCCAGACAGAGTTGGCCGCTCTGCCTCTTTATACATACCACTCAGATCTTGAGTAATGAGGGGCATTTTGTGTAGGGGGTGTTCCTAACAATGGGACCTCATCCAACTGCTGCGTGTTGCCTTAACTGAATGTTAAAACAAGGTAGGCTAACATTAGACAAGTGTCCTTGGAAAATTATTAGCACAAGCGATAGTTTATTGCTGAAACATTCTTAAACAAAAATAGAAATGTATTTAGCACAGTGTCTTAGATTTCCAGCACAGAAAAAGTGTCTGAATTATTTTGCATGGTCTCTGCTCTTCTTAATAATAGTCACTAGCTACACTGATAACCTCACTCTCCCCTTCCCTAAGCCTCACAAAAACAGCTCTTTCATAGTTTGAAGTACCAAAAACGGTTTCAAGACTCTAATAAATGTCTAGCAGAGTGATATATTATAACAAACAACACCGTGCACTAGCTTTACTGTATCAGCTTTAATCCCAAACTGTCAAATGTTCACTAAATCTCATATCAGCCTTGTGGGAAAGGAAGTTATTACCCGCATTGTACAAAAGGGGAAACTGAGGTCCAGAAAAGTGGCTTGCTTGGGATCACAGAGAGGCATAAGCAAAAATCAGGTCAGGAATCTAGGAGACCTAACACAAGGAGAGAAGAAAAAGAGTGAACCAAAGTGAAACAATTTAAAATAGCATGGAGATAGAAATAGTTGGCCTGAATCTCCTCCCACACTGGATTTACGGAATTGTACTTCCATAGTCTTAAAGGAGAAGAAACTCAGGCTCAAGGAATCAAATGGAGAGAAAAAGTGGTGAATAAACCCTGGGGAAACAAGCCAAGAAAGAAACCAACCTGAAAGTGGTGTATTTTACATACCTGACTTATGCTCGGGTATTTTATTTCCACATCTAACACTATCATATATCTGTACTGGGATGGAACGAAGGAATGGATAGGATGGATATTTTGAACACCTGTGTTACATAAAATAGCTGGCTATTTTGGATTCTTTACTTAAATATTTGGAAAAAAGACCGAAAATAATCTGAAATTTACACAAATGCTCCCAGAATGCTCCTGCAGGTGGGGGACCAGTGGCATCCAGAATCCTGCTTTATTTAGACAATAGCTCTTTGAAAGGTTTGATTTTTTTTTTAAATAGCTGCACTTATGCAAGGCCCCCAGGTGAACATACTGAGTGCCACATGCCTTGGAGCAAGGGAAATGGATGGTAGCCAAAAGATGCCCTCTTACTCTATAAAGGAACCCATACTGCATGTATACATAAGTAACTTACCACCCCACCTTAATTCCCTTACCCTTTCTTTCATTAAGGAAACCAATGGGACAGATATCTTCTTTATCCCTGTCCCTCCCCATGTTTCCATCAGTACAAAAGAGAGAGTAACACGTGGTAGGTGGGGAAAGCAGAAGTGGAGGCTGGCAGAGTCTAGCCTTTTCAATACAGCATAACTAAGTGCAATCTTGTGAGGAAGGAGCTGGCAGTTCTCAGGATAGTAGTGCCACAGAAACAGTCAGGGGTAGACTAGGTGTGTAGGAAACCCAGCTTCCAACCCCTAAGAGAGCTCCTCCCACCACTGAAAACTCAGAGCTGAGCTGAGATCAGAGCATGCTCGTGGGCAACCTTCTCAGTCCTCTTTGGGGCTAAAGAACATTTGCTTCAAAACACGAGCACAGGCATAGCCTCAGTGAAGAGTTCAGGGGCAGCACTAGGGAAAGAAAGGCACTGGCCAGCCTGTGATTTTAAGGAGGCAGCGGGGACGGAGGGACCAGGAAGCCTGTGAAGGGACATGGAAGGGGGGAAGCTGTGATCTGCAGTGGGGAGGGGAACAGGGAGCACAGATGGGCTGCCTGCTCATTTTCAGGAGGAGATGGGGAGCAGTGGTGGGAGTTACAGCAGAGAAGAGATTGGGGGATGAAAAATTCATTTATTGTGGGAGGAGGAAGAGCTCCCAACTGTTCAGCAGGCCTGAAACCCACTGCTACTTTTAATGAGTTGTTCTTGAAGTTCCGATCACATAAGTTACTGAGCACCCTCTACACACAGTTCCCCTACTCTGCTCCCACACTGTCCTCCATACTCAAGGCTTCTGGCTTTCTTCTTCCCACTTCCTTTCTCTCAGACAAACAAGAAGGGGCTCCAGGGCAACGGGGAGGAAAGGCAGCAGCCACCAGCAGCACTGGGACTGCTGTTACAGAGTGGGAGAAGCCTCATAGTAGCCCTGCTAGATGGAGGCTGGAATTGCAAGATTTCATTTAAAGAACACCCTCTGCTCAGTCCTCAGTGCTCTTACTGAGGAGATCAAATTATCAACACACTAGTCACCTGTCTCACTTTGTTTGATGCAAGTCATCTGTACATCAAGGTGACTTGTGAGAACAAAGCCATGAGGGGCCACTTACTTGATATTAAGGGCAAAAGACTGTTACATAGTCTCACTGAACCATCAATGGACTGGATCCAGAGGCGAAAAAAATTTCCTCTCTGAAAATCCTCTAATTGCACCAGCCTTGGAGGACAGAAACAGGTCCCTCACACAACAGAAGAGGTGCCTCTCCACTTCAAGCAGGAGGAGGGAGGGTCTTCATCGGAGTTGCCAGTCCAGAAAAGAACACCATCCTTATCTGATACAACTGACCTGAAAATTGAACTTTTCATCTATGTCAAACAAATTTTTCATGTGGGTTTTATAAAAGCTGGGCCCTCTCCACTATATATTATGTGCAGGTGATTGCTTCATGATTGGGCTTCGATGCCACGCTTATAAGTTCCTAGCCCTGAAAACAGGAACATTTTCATCTTAAAACCCTTTCCCCCCCCTTCAAATAGAGGTTTTGGGGGTCTTATTTTTATCATCAGAAAGCTGAGAGGATCCTATGGCAGAGCAACATGCCAGTTGTAAGTACAGTGCTATCTAACTTACTATTAAATGCCAGTAGGGGAATGTGACTTGAACTGAAGTCCACAACTAGTCTGAAATGGTTCAAATTTGATAACGTTATGGGCATATTGCAAACACCATTTACTTGGCAGGGTTTTGAGAGGTGGCTGACTGTACCCATTCCAGGAAAGGTGTGCTAAAGGGGCTATTTAGCTGCTTTGATTAGCTGGGCAAGTTAATTATTTGTTTGCTATTGTTTTTTGCTACTAGGTTGTGATCATTTGACTAACTTTAAATAATTGTTAGGATGCCTTTTTATTATTTATATCGAAACAAAATATAGCAAGGAAGTAGGAATACTGGCTTCAAAAAACAAGACTAAAATGCTAGATCTAGCCATTTGTTAAGCATCCCACCTCTGCTGTATTGTTCTCTTTCTGTGCTTAGCCTCAGGAGCATATAGTCTCTAAGCAAGAATACATCGCATATAAATGCATATGCCAACACAAAAAATGTTTGCAAATAACATGTCCAGTGAAAAGTGAGGAAGACAGGCTACAGCTAGTTTTATCTTATTTTTCTTATCCTCTTTTGACCGCTCATTTTCATGGAAGAAACGGATATCTACTTATGCTTTAGTCAGGAAAGAGACAGCTGGAACCACCTTGAACTACTTTCTGTAGTCCACAGTTCATGCGGTGGGAATTATTTCAGTTTATTATCTTCTAAACATGTTGCTCAAAAACTCTTTGGCACATATTCAATGGCCAACAAAGTTGGACAATTTACTAATAAAGCATAACTCATTTTCCAAAGTAAAATAAAAATTTGTTTCCAAAACAAGCAGTGTGTTTAGATTAGAAAACAATACCATTCAAATCTAAGAATGGCTACTTCAGGGCAGGGTGGATTTGCATTGCACTGCAGTAATAAGCCGGTATTCACTGAAGGGAATCCATGAGCACCAATTCTAGTCAGTTTTTTTATTACAAAATATTTGTGCGCAAATTTAATGCTCGAGAAAGTTACCACTTTGACAGCTGCGAAGAATTAAATCTTCAACTCTTCCATGAAACAAGCACAGTAATGCCACGACAATGTGTCTAGCACAGAGGAAGAGGTTCGGTTAGGCTCCATGGCCACTTAGTCCTTGACCTCTCTACTAAGACTCTTAACATGGGTGGCAATCAGTGCTAGCTGTAGTGGTAGTTTTCAGAATATGGAAGCAGACTGAACTCAACAATCTCTGTTACATTAGTCACTGAACAGCCGTCAGATGATATGTTTCAGTCACTATAATTTTCCCCTCAATCAATACTTACTGATAAGGTTTTTAAATACTTTTGTCACAACACACTCCAGAAGCAATACAAATAAATAGTAATCGTTTGTTCTGAGCTCATTACCACCATGGATTCTGTTGTTGTTCCAGCTGTACAGTCCTTCTGCTTTGCCTAGAAGAGACTGCCTGGATGGTTTCCAAGACCTTGAAAGTTAGCTAAGTGAGTTTTAGTGTATATTTCATTCTCTTGATGTTCAATGAAAAAATATCATTGAATTAATGAGAAAAAGATGTCCGATAGGAAGATTCATTGATAACTGCAAGGAGAGTGCAAATAAGGAATTGTCCTTATGTTTTGAAGGGATGGAAATCTGTTCAGAGTTTTCTAGAAATTCAAAATCCAATTTTGGCCTCCTAATGTAATTTCCCCATTTTTTATTGGGCTAGTCAAAATTAAAAACAAAAATCCAACACTGACTGTTACATCAGATCTATGAATCCATCCCATAGCTTAGCAATGATCATCTCTCTTCTAATTATTGTTAAACCTGTGTCTGTTAGAGCAGACCACTGTACTCAATACTCAATGTGTTCACTTACCATAATAAAATAATAATAAATAATAATAATGTTTATATAGCACCATGCTTCCACAAGTGCTATAAAAACTGTTAGAGCTAGTTGGGAATTTTCCATCAAAATGGCTTTTTAAGACAGAAAATGCAGTTTCTGCAAAAATCAACAGTTTCTGTTGGAAAAGTGAAATGCAATGTTTTTTTTTCAGATCAGTTCAACCTAAAATCAAAACATTTTGGTTTGCTGAACTGAACCAAAACATTTTTTTCCAGTCAGTTCAGCATGAAACTGCACCTGCCTACTATGCCCTGGTGCCTCCTGGGACTTCTAATTTAGAAGCCTCATGCGCCCGTTCTCCTCTGTGGGCCAAGCTTTTTTAGTCAGACTACATCCTACACGATGCAGTACAGTCTGCCCTCTGACTAAGCCAGTGCAGTGGCTCATCAAGGGTCCATGAAGGGGGTACACAGGTGCAGCTACCCTGAAACTATGACAATCAAGTCCCATGGAGATTGCAGAATTTACATAGGGAGAATTCTAATACATGATGCAAGTGGTGTATTGCAACCCCTGCTTAACATGCTCACTATTATCTCACTGCTACCTTGTGCTCCACCACCTGGTTTTTGTGATCACTTGTCTCTTTTCCTATATTTAGACTATATGCTCTGTAGGGCAGGGTCCATCTCTTTGTTATTTGTTTGCACGGTGTTTAGCATAATGGAGCTGAGGCCTATGGGCACGACTGCGATCCAAATAAATAATTGAACAAGGTATCATTTGGCCAGGACACCAGAGTTAACACTTCTACACTTGGAATGAAAAGTACCAAGGCATGTGATATTGAATGATCAGAAATAGCAAGGACCTTCAGATGAGATGTAAAATAGTACATCTAGCAACACACTGCCTTCTAATGCCATGTTTGAGTATTGGTCTAATTTAGACTCAGATGGAAGAATGCAGACTGCTGAACTGACAGCACAATTATACAGACCACATTGGGGAACTTCCAAGGAAAGCCATTCAAGTACGCTACCCCTGCTCATCTTGTCGGTTATGATGCTATGACAGTCTGAACTACAACAGAGTGGTTGCAATTTTACTGAGGAAATCCGTTTTTATTACACATATTCTCTCAAACTTTTTTGATCCGCCTCTTGTACGGCTGGCATTGTTTCCCATTTCATCCACTTCTGTTGGACAAAACATTTATTTTTGTGCAAAAGCCATCTCACTTGTAGTTTAGGTTTGAGAGGTTTCCTTGATGTGTTCTTCAGATTGCCAGCAGTTTAATCAGAAGGAAATTATGATACAATCTTTCTTCCTGGCATTGCAAAATCCAGAATCAGTCTCATCTCACTATTCTCAATATATCAAGCATCAAATGATGTGGAACCAGCAGCAGATTTATCTTGAACTGCATCACTAGGATCACATTCTGTTGCGGAATTTGTACATTGCATCAAAAGGCCGAGGCCCCTACCGATCTTCCTGGCTTTTTTTGTTCATTCAATCAACACATTTATGACAAAGTCAGACAGACGATGGAGAATGAAGTCCTTGAGCACTGCAACAAGGCTGCCAGTTAGTACCATTTGTGACGTGAACTAGGAAGTGGATTGAAAGCAACCACTTCATTGTTTGCTCATCACCAAACATTCATCATATAGTAATGACAATCACAATCAACCTGGGCCAGATTTAACCCTGTCAGGGCATGTCCATACAAGACATAAGCCTAAATGTAATTGCAGACATGTGTATCCCGGAATAGGGAATGTACAAACTAGCCTTTATGAAATTATTAACTGTCAAGATAACTGGCAATCAATTAATGGAAGATGAAATCCCTCGGGCTGAAATGGGGGTAATTGTGGTAGTAGTAAAAGTGGCAATGGTATACAAATCATCAGCAGTTTCCACACACCCCATTTCAAATGTTTCCATGTGCCATACCTTCCCCCCCTCACTTTTGTAGGAATAAAGAGTCACATTAGGGTTAAATGCCTCATCACCAGACTTAAGGGTATTAGTCTGTTATGACAGTTACAACAGGAGATATCCAGGATGTTATAGAAACAGACTTTTCAAAATCAGCAGTATAGAAAAATAAATGAACTGGGTATATACAGATGCAATCCTCTATGCTTCCTGTTACATCTCACTTGTTTCAATTTCTATTTAAAGAAGTCTGTGAACAACAGGCTGTGGCTTCCCTCAATATGAATGATTCCAATTAAATTAAAATGCTTCATACCCAACATAACTAGTTCATGGCCGGGAGGGCAGAAAATTCATCTTTTCTGGTAAATTGTTTCCCCTATTACCCACAAGCACACTTGACTGGTTGAACTAAAATAAAAATGATTAACGACTTTTAGGTGACCTCTAACAGTAAGTATGACAGATATTATGGACATACGGAACATCTGAGCCTATTGCATCAACTTTTTACATGTTATATGTATATGTATGGGTTAGAGATTGTATTTTAGTGCCATGGGGGTGTTCCAGGCATTTCCTGGGGTGAGGGTGTGTGTAATTAATCCATATTCCTAGGCCAGTAACAGCTCTGAGAAGACTCACCCTCTGGGATAGTTGTCAGGCTTCTTCAGCCAGGTCAAACTGGTATATGCAAACAAAGAACTGAGAACTGTATAAAGTGACCACCCTAACATGGGGGGAGAAGTCACTCATTCAATCCAAGAACTGACATGCAGCGGTGATCCACAAACAGGCCCTATACAAAGGGCCAGATGTACTTAGTTCCTATCAGGGTCTTCACATAGAAGATGGAGACTGGTTGGTAAGTTAAGATCTGAAAGTGAGGTGGGTATGGTTTTTAAGGTAGGTTTTCTCTGTAATGCTTTTGTTCTGAAAAAATAATACTTTGCTTTATGAAGTCTGGCTGGACATTGGTTAACCCCATCATTGCCCCTGAGAAAACAGGACTGCAGATGCTGAACTAAAGTCAGACCTGCTACATTGATCAGAGTGAATTGCAGCCTAAATCCTCAGTCTAGAGGGAGAAAATGTCGCAAGACTCCACCCCAAGAAAGGTGACAGCTAGAGGCCTGAGACCTAAGTGGGATGCCCTCAAGGAAGCCAGAAAGGAGTGAGTAGTGCAGTTACCTCAGGAAGTGTGACAGTAAGATCAATTTTGAATCATCTCTCTCTCTCTCTCTCTCACACACACACACACACACACACACACACTCAGATCCCCCCATATTCAAAGACTGCACCAGATTTTAAGATTCTAGCTAAGCTGAAATGTGGCTATGCAGTGTGTCAGTCAGCTAGAGAGTGAGTATTAGCTTGTAGCAGGTCAGATATCATAGGGAGAGAAATGTCAACTGCCATAGAAATAAAATATTTCCATTATAAATTTTCACCATAACTAGGGCCATAACTAGCAGGTATATTGACCTTTTGGCTAGAAGTTATGGGTAAAAATCCCGGCCCCCTTTAAGGCAATGACAAAACTTCCATTACCTTCAATGGGGCCAGGATTTTGTCCCCTCTATGTAAAGGTGAATTTATATTTATTTTTTAAATAGACAAGAATATTGCAAAAAATAGCATATTTGAAACATAGACATAGTACACATGCTGTGCCAAGTATTCTCTATTCTTTCCTTTGTTCAATGTGAACCTTATATATTTGTTATTATAAACAGAAACAGATTGTACAACAGCGCAAAGCTACCAGTGAAGGCTTAAGGTTGTTCTGGTAAAGTGAAAAAGTAAATCTTGCAACCTTAACAATGTATCAGGGTATTTTTTTTGGGGGGGGGGGGAGGGGGGAGGCATGGGGGTGGAGGAGAAAAGGAGGAAACAGAGGGTGCTCCTTTGAGTTCTATACAATCTGTGTGTGTACATACGTATTTCTTTTTAAAAAGTGTTTGAAGTTGCTTACTCATTTAAATACACTACTTCAGAGTAAGCCTCAAACTTGATTTCTAGTGTATACAATATAATGAAGCGTTGACAAGGGAGCATGTTACTGCCTAGATTTTAGGGTAGGCTAATGACAATGCTACAGACTTAACACCCTGGTTGCCAGTTTGCTATTGGATGCAATCTAAGATGTTTATTATTTACGAAAGCCCTTAATATCCTAAGACTTGGTTACTCCTCTTTAGCTTTTCTCCTATATCCTGTCAAATCAGTTCCAGTTGGCTTATAAAGAATATGGTTCTTGGTGTGAGATGACAAAGAGCCGTTATGTACATCTACAGAGCAAACAAAACTATTATATTTCTATCAGCCAGCATACACATGCACACATTCCAGCCCTTGTCCTACATGGCATCCACCTGTCCCACATACTGCTTTCCTCCGACCACCATGATGATAGGTTGCATAGCTTTAAACTACACTACAAGAAGCTTATACAAAAGGTGGTGAATTTCACCCAAGGGATAGTTTTATGTATGTAAATACCCATACAAATACCTGTTGCCTGAGCAAACTAATCTATAAGCCTTCTGAATTTAAGTGAACTCATTAAAGTTCTTCTTTGTTGGGGCCAAATTTTGTCTCTCACTGTATAAAGCCCAGAAGACAAGATGCTTACAACCAGAACGAGAAAGATGGTACATTCCAACACTGATATAAATACATACAACATACATTTTTAGAAAGTTAATTGTCAAAAGCTGATACCAGTACCACCTCAAGAAGTATTTATAAGGAGAAGGGGAATGTGGCGAGGGGTGTTCATGGCTTGTCTAATGCACAACCTGACAGTAGTTCCAAATTCACAGATTTCCTTCTAACCTCTAGAGAGAAATTTACCATCTCAGCTGTCATCTCATATAGGAGAACTATTCTCTCCTTGCCACTGATCTAAATGGGATTATGTCCATATCCATCTACACTGTCTAAATATTTCAGGTGTCTTTTCCGTGAAAAAATTCCATGACCCTTTTGTTAACATTTGGCATAATTAAACTAAATCCCATTAAGCTGTGCTTCTCTGGATCACTAAGTTTACTCCATTTCTTCTTTTATGTTGCTTTGAGAGTTTTACAACATGCTGTACAAATCCTTGGAGTATTGTGCCCCCTCCCCTACATCAGACAATCCAGCATCCCAGACACAAGGCTGGTCTCCTGACTTATAAAAATACTGCATAGTAAAAGTTCAAAACAAAAAATGTGGTTTCCCAAAGTTATGAGATAAGTGTGGGGCAGCAAGAAGGACTGGTTGAGCCAAGAGGAGATATACAGGCTTCTAGAGAGCCAGGAAAGTGTCAGACAACCATTAGGTAGGTGTCCTGAATAGTCAGGGGAGCTCTGAAGAGGTCCTAGAAACTGTTTTACTCTGACTCCTGGAAAACCAGAAAAAAAAAATCTTTCACCCTAGATTGTGGAGCATTGTAATTAGACTGAAAGAAATCCACTTTAAACTAGTTATTAATTAGTATCTTAATGTGATAATTTTGCCATATCTTACACAATACTGCTTCATTTGTTCAAAACATCTTTCAAGAAATGTTACACCTGAATGCACACTTAAAGGTATTATACACTGTGTGATACTACAATGCAAGTGTGTAGTCAAAGCAGCGATTAGCAGGAATGTACTGTAACACAACAAGGATAGATTTCAACCAGACAACTGCCTATCTGGTATGTTTGTTTGCCCTGGCATTAGTACTGTTTAAAGGCAGCTCCATTATTTCCAATACCACAATGAGCTCCTTCTTAACGTGTGCACTGTTCACTTAAAATACTAGGACTATTCCCCATGAAGTGCTGAGTGAGACACCTAAACTGAGGGCATTCATGATCAGGGCTGGATTTACACCTTATGCGCCCTTAGGCGCAGCATCTTCAGTGCCCCCCGCCTAAAGCTGACCTTTGTGTTTTCTGTAAAAAATGAAACTTTTAACCCACTTAATTTTTAGGTGCCTGTAGAATGCCAGTGCCCTAGGCATGTGCCTATTGTGCCTAATTGGAAATCTGGTCCTGTTCATGATCATGTCCTCAAACTCAAATGCTATATCCTATGCCATGTTTATTTCTTGGAGAACTGAGAATTTTTTTTATTATTATTATATGGAGATATACCTATCTCATAGAACTGGAAGGGACCTTGCAAGGTCATCGAGTTGAGTCGAGTCCAGTCCCCTGCCTTCACAGCAGGACCAAGTACTGTCCCTGACCGATTTTTGCCCCAGATCCCTAAATGGCCCCCTCAAGGACTGAACTCACAACCCTCGGTTTAGCAGGCCAATGCTCAAACCACTGAGCTATCCCCCCCCTCCAAACTGCTTGCTTGGAGAAAAACCATTATGAGTTTTGACACATATCACAAAATATTAACGCATTTACCAAGTAATTGAGGTTGGTAAGAGAACACAAAATGAGACTGTAAAGAAAAGTAATTATACAAGAAGAAAGAATTTAAAAAAATAATTGAAAAGATTTAGGTTTTTTTCCCCTCCAGAAGTTATTTCTGGACAGACTTTCATTCTTTGTGCGATGTTTGTGCTAAGCATGATCAGTCACTGGGTTAGTTTGCAATTAGCTGTGTTTGTCAAATCTGCCACCAATGCAACTCCCTCTCTGTCTCCACCATCAGCACTCATTTGCTGGTCTCGACATTTTTCCACTCTAGTCAACACCACACCCAGGCCCATTGGTCAGTTTTAAAAATGGCTCAGCTGCAAAGCTAGGGTCAGTTATGATTCATCCCTAATTTTGCCTGTCAACAGCCTTGTTCTACTTCCCAAATATTCCAGCTTGTTGCCAAGTCCATTTTGTAAACAAAATCTCCCTTTTGAAAATCACCATATGAATATGTCAACAGGTCATGAAATATTTTCATTACAAACCTTGAAGAAAAACTAAGCTCTAAAGTAACAGTTTGGAAAAATGTCTATTTCATTAGGCATGAGTCTTGCTGGAAAACATTTACTTTGGCAACTCCCTTTTCTGTTGGTGGCCCAGAGGTAACCTGACTAGACTATCCTGGTGGGAGGCCGCGCTAGCTCCAATGAGGAAGCTGTAGCAGATGAACAAGTCATTACAAGGTGCATTCTGGTGTAGGAATTAGTGGTGTGCAAGGGCATGAGCATCAGCAAGGCAATTCCCAGTATTGGGAATTTAAAGGCTACTTTAAGGTAAATTATTAACATTGGTAAAAAACCATGTTCACTTATATAGAATATTTCATTTGACGATCTTCAGGTTCCTTAGAAGAACTCACAACACTACTGTGTGGTATGTATTATCCCATGTTAATGGCAAAGCTAAGGCTGCAGGCACAGCTTAGTGGTCTAGGTGCTTCAGACACACCATGAAGCTAATAGGCTTGTGCCCTCTCCATGAGGCACAGGATGTTTGCTGGGGCCCTTCAATTGCCTGCTGGCTTTAGTTGGCTTCCCAGGGTTTCCACACAGCCAGAGAAAGCTCAACAACCTCCCACACGAGCCAGAACAGGCTCATCTAAGCCAAAAAGCTCATGGTGGCAAGGGGTCAGGAGTGGGCCCTAATCAACTGCCTAAGGCACAGGGTGGATCCCCAGTGAATCTGAATCTGCTGGGGAGGTGAGCCCCAGAGAGCCTCTGAACATTCAGAAAGGGGCAGTGACCAATATGGGGCTCATCAGAAGATCCTCCCCCTGGCAAACATCCTCCCTAAGTTCACAGGAAGGAATGGATTGCCTCCATAATCAGCTCTCTGAACATACTTGTCCTCTCCCGCCTTAACCCACCTTTGCAGATGTCAAGGTCTGCAGGAGCAGGACCCACTTGCTACACACCTCAGGAGGCCTGCACAGAGCAGGAACTGGGTGAGACTTTTGTTGTTCAGAGGACCATTCCCTTTTTCCTGGGAACCATTGACTCTGCAAGAGGGAAAGCCCCCAGTGAGCCTTGGGAGAGCTCAGGCTCCCTTGTAAAGCCTTTGGAGGCTTGTGGGACTCATACCCCATGAAACTTAGGAGCAGCTGTGAGCTCTTGAGTCCTGACTCCACTCTGTATTAAATACACCACTTCTAATGTGTTTAGCAGATGGACTTTTTAGACAGATAATACGAGTTTAAAAGTAGCTAACTAGCTAAAGAAAAAATATCAAGTGGTGAAAGCACATGACCGGGAAAATCAAGAGATTTACGGCTTGTCTACATGGATATTTAGTTTACATCAATCTACCCTGCACTAGCTTGCTGTGCAGTGTCTCTGTGGACCCTGCTGATACACACACAAACAGTCCATTAGTGCGTTTTAATCCACTCCTGATTCAAAGAAGGGTAAATAGCTCATTAGTACATTTTGATCTATGCTGCTTTGAAAACAGGAACAGATTAAAGTACATTAATGAACCGTGCACTACAGCAGGATTAACACGGACAGTTAGAGCGCTAGTGTGGGGTAGATTCACACCTGCTTGCCATGAACTAAAATGTTCATGTAGACAAGCCCTAACATTTGTTTCCTGGTTCTACCATAGACTTCCTGTGTGACCTTGGGCATATCTATATGTCTCAGTTGCTCCATCTGAAAAATGGGGATAATACTTACCTACCTTACATGTATGTTTAAGCATTAGCTCAATGTCTGTAAATGTTTAAAATACTCACATGAAATATAAAATATTGCATGCCAATTGTTGCATGAAAAAATATCAGTAAAATTATTTATTGTGTGCTCTCTTCACTCCTTTACTTATTCATGGTTTCATTTGTTATTTAAATCCCATTTTAAGTTGCCTGTTGAAAAGTGTCTATGTCCCATACCATACAACCCCCAAATCCCAAAATATTGATTTTTGTAAACAGTCAGGCATGGCAAATGTGTAGCCAAATGAAGGAATCTGGCGGAAGGAAACACGATGACCTCCACAGCAAATCACCCCACCAATAGAGGAGGTCAGAAGTTTTAACTGACATATTCAGGTGGAGAAAGGTAGCGGTCTTATTTCCTGGGAAGTGAGAAGTCATTCCTCAATCAAATGCAAGGTAAAGCAATTGGATGAAGCTCCCTGAAGGAAGCATCTTGCCCTTGCAGAGGATGGAAAGAATTCTTAATCCATCTCTAAATACTGTTGGCTAAACTGTGCTCTCTGTTACACTGGCATAAATCTGGAAGGATTTCACTGATTTCAGATTTACAGCAGGATAACAGAGAGCCGAACTGTGTGTTATGATTCTAAGTCTCATTTCACCTGTTTGATAATTATATCTCTCAAGCAATTTGTGGAGGTCAAGAAAACTGCCCTAGAGATCTGCAAATTATAGAGAAGATGTTTCCAGTGACTAAAATAAATACTACATATTTGAATAGTGCTGTTGATCCTAATTTGCAAATAGTACTTGATTCTATGGCACCTTCCATCAGAGGATCTCAAAGCCTTTACATATATTAATTAAGCCTCGCATCATCTCTAACAGATAGGCAAGTATTGCTGCCCCCATTTTATAGACGAAAACATAAGTGAGGCACAGAGTGAATAATGGCCAATATTTTCAGAACTGGCCACTGATTATAAGTGTCTCAAGTTTGGGGTGCCAGATTGACTCACCAAAGGGCTGATTTAATGTGCTGAGCAACTACACTTCATACAGAGTCCTAAGGAGTTCTGAATGTTGGCCCTCAAAATCAGCTCAAGTTGCCTCCTGATAGGCACCCCAAAATTGAAGGTAATTTGGGCTGTAAACATTTTACCTACAGTTGCACAGCTCATGACCGAAGCAGGAGCAAAACCCAAGTCTCCTGACTCCCCATCCTGTTTCTTACATAGAAGACCATCTACAGAAGTACTTAGAGGCATATAATGAATTGTTTAATACAAAAAAAGGTCACTTTTGTATGTAATACCTGGCTCTTTTATAGCCCTGTTCATCAGTAGAGCTCAAAGTGCTTTATAATGGAGGAGGGGAGTACCATTATGCCTATTTTACAGATAGGCAAAAAGAGGCGCAGAGGGGTGAAGTGACTTGCCCGAGGTCATCCAGCAGGTCAGTGGCAGAGCTGGGAATAGAACCCAGGTCTTCTAATCTTAGCCCAGTGATCTATCTGCTGTGCAATACTACCTCTCCAAAAAGATTTATAATCACATGAGAGAGTGTCATGATTATGTGAATGTTTAAATCACAAACATACCCACCAATGCATACAAATGTAGGTTTCCATTATTAATTACACAACCACACTAGTGTAACCCAGGTCATAAGCATTTCCCCCACCCTCCTCTCCACCCACATCAAAATAGCTATGCTGCTGCCGTAAACAAAGAGCGATCCAACATAAATCTTAGGAAAGCACTGTAATGGTACTGTTAGTCTGCTGCAGATAATTAGCATTTTCAGAAAACCAAAAAGAGGAGAGCTATGTACACTGACCATATTAGAGCTCTAAAGAATGAAAACTAACAGGGAGCTGGAAGGATTTGCCAACACTAATATGGTAGTTTCTGATTAGCACCATCTTGTAGTATTTTGCTCTGTTAATGAAGACAAGTCATTAAACAATGTAATTGCTATACAATGCAGCATTTACAAATTGGACCCAGTTTGTGTATATTAAAAATAACTATGTTTGTTTCAATGGATGTGATTTTTCCCACCATCCTAAGCATAGCAATCTCCATTTTAAATGTTTTACGGAAGGATTGTTATATGTTCTTCTGTAAAGAGCTTTCAAAATGGGTACAAACAAACAAACCACAGGAAACTGACATCCCCTTTCCACTTTACAAGCAAGGAGGCCATCTCAACAAAGGGGGTACCCTATAGCCTAGGCTTGAGGATTCCTGTTTTCTTTCCTCTTGACTGAAGACGTAAGCATTCAGTGAGGAAAGCAGCACTGTTGGACCTGTTACAGATCCTTGACTGATCTTGGATATAGCAAGTGGAGAGTGAATGAATGATAAAATATTCAAACACGCAGTGTTTTACCATACGAAACATACTGAATTTTAAATGACTCTTACCAAGATCCACCTGCATGCAATTTTTGCAAGACTTGTTAAATGTTTAATAGGACTATAGAGTACTACGATATACAAGGTCAGATGCAGGCTTGTTAACTGTTCCTAAAGATTGAGAATGTTTTATAAAGTGAGACTAACAGAAGGCAGGGGAACAATGAGAAGTTACTTAAATATCACATGTTTGGACACAGCATCTCTTCTCTCACTATAAATTGAAATGCTGAAGACTAGAAATATAAAAGTAATCCGACCATTTTACTGGGACACTGACTACTATTCACATGATATTCATATCCTTGATGTTCTGCTTGCCTTTACAAAGCAGACTTCTTAAGTTGTACCATTCATTCAAGGATAGGTTGTTCTAGCTCTGCATGCATTACTTGTAGAGATTCACTGTTGTGTGTTGAACTGATTCACACCACACCAGCAGCATATACAGATGATTTTCAACAGGTGTGAACAAGATGAGTCTGTACTGAGAGTTTAATTATGTGCATTCCAAGGGTGTGGTTGCCCAATTAGGCATTTCAGTAGAAATCTTAAGCAAGCACAGCTGGAAAGACTTTTCCAATTAGGAATTTTAAGGGGGTTGTACAATTTTCTCATAGGATGAAATCGAGTTAAACTCTAAGACTGCTTCATATGCCCCATTTGAGTCTCCCTTTCCCCAAACATGAGACAGGGTCAGACAGCTTAAGTACAAATGTATACAGCATTGGAAAGTCACATTTTAAATGCTATTACTAACGTTTAGATGAGAGGAGAGAAGGGAATATTTTACTTGTGGTATTCACTATTCTACAGATAGAGTTACCTCCCTAAATATTAGAGGCGGACAGGTGAAATCACTGGGCCTTTGGTCTGCAGGACATGGCATGGAGTGATTATCTAGGTTTTTATAGTGCTTAAATATCAGAGTACCACACAACAGAATGAGGAAACTGATTTACACAGAGACTTTCTAGTGCAGGTGGCTTCCTAATGACTATTATTTGTCCAGTGCAGGTTTGGAAGGGTTCTGTTGCCAGAACTACTAAGGTGGTTATTATCCTGATGACTAATGTTTGGCTGATGTGTCTGACTCTGCAGGTGCCCTTTAACTTCCTCAGGAGCTCAGCTGTTTGCTCTTTCACTTGATGTCCTTGAAACGCTTGCTCAACTGTATAGTTGAGGAAGCTGACCTTTTGCCTCTAGGTCCTGTGTTTCAGGCCACAACATGCTCTCTCTCCCACCTCAGTTGCCAAAATTGTAATGAAGACATTTTAAATAGGACTCCTCTCTCAGATGGATCTGTAACTCTCTGGTCTCCAGTGGGAGTTTTGCCCTCAGTGGAAAGGGAATCGGATAATCATCATGCTGTCATACGCAGCCAGTATATTTCCCACATCGATAGGATTTCGAAGACACCACCGTTAGCCTCAACATGAACACTTTTTCCCTCCATTGTTCTGCCTGCTTTACTAGTACATTAGTTAGCCTCATATCTCCCCTCATTCCAGTGTAGTGTTGAGCAGGCTGCTGTTTTCCCATAGCAGGTGCAGTAGTTCTGCATCTGGCTATATCATGTAGCATCCTTTCCCTGTTCCTCCTCCAATTCAATCTCAAGAGGTCACCAGAGTTCATAGTCCTCAGCTGTCTCTTGTTTCTTTAACCTCTCACAATCAGAGCTCCTATTTCCTGCTAGTCATCTTTTTTGTTGCATCCCAAGGGAAGGAACATTAGTTGTATTCAGTTTATTCCCTGGATCATAATCATCCACCTTTCCTTCCTTAGAGGATGCTGATGTTATTTCCCCACATGTAGACCTGAATTCAGCATCTCTAGCAGCACTTACATATCCCATATAAAGTTTATGTTCCCTCCTCCACACCCCTGCAGGCAGCTGATAGCACGGCAAAATTGCCCACAATATGTGATATACGTTTTCCAAGTTGTACTAAAAAAAAAAAACCACCTCCATATGAATCTCTGACTTTCCTCTGATGTTTCTGTGGTATCCAAGCCTGATAACACATCTCTTCTTAGACCTTCACCTCAGTCGTCTGGCAACCATTTCCCATAGGTTTGTTAACAACTCCCTCCAGGATGTGTATTTAAACTGGCTACTTTGTTTGGAAAGTGATTCTTCTCCTTTTTAATTATTCTATCCCTTACTTTCAGGTTTCTAAAGACTTAGGCCTTGTCTACACTACAGGGGAAAGTCAATCTAAGCTATGCAATTTGAGTTACATGAATAGCATAACTCAAGTTGACGTAGCTTAAAACATCCCTAGAAATCCAGAGCATAAATGCTTGGATTCCCCTCACAGCATCCTAGTAGGTGGCCAGGATGGGGCACTTGCTAGCATCTGTGAAAGAACCTAGTCTGCAATGAGCTTCATGCAAGGATATCCTTGCCTGCCGCCCCCTTGAAGTCAATTGGACGATGAGTGAGCAAAAAGCTCATCATAGGATCAGAGTTGTATTTGACAAACAACTCAGCCTGCAGAGCCGTACTATTGAACTGTAAGAAAAATGAAGAAATAAGAGACAAAGCAAAACCCCCTGAAGTTAATGGTAGTCTTTCTATAGACATCAGTGGACTTTGGATCTGGCCCTACACAATTAATTGGCAAATGGAAAAAAGATGACGAGGCAGGAAATAAATGTTATTTTTAACTTTCCAGGAGGATTATTACACACAATGGAAAAGTAAAAATAATTTTAAATTATTTTTGCAAGTATTTGACACTGCTTTCCTATAAGTGAGTTAGCTCATCTTTTTCAGTGTGTGTCAGAACAGTTTTCCCCACTCTTGGATTTTTACATATTTCTTATAATCTCTTTTTATTATTTTACTTACCACATATATCATCTTTTTCTGGCAGCATACAGACATTCGGAATTGAGCTTCATTTTAGTTTAGTTTAGTTCAGTTTTATTGAAAGAAGTGACCCTTGAATTCTAAATATGTTTGGTAAGCAAATAAAACCATAACTGAAGTTATTTTGGTCAGATGGCAAGCCCTTTACTAACCAAGTGGCCTAGCTTTCTCTCCATATGGCTTAAGCAAGAAGTCTCTTCTGGCATGCTCACTACAGTCCAATCAATGCTAAACCAGTCCACAAATGTAGACCACTTTACTTGAAATTGTACTTTCCCTTGCTAAGAAACGGTCAGGATTCTACACTAGTGGGACAAAACATTAGAATTTACCCTTGCCCATTACTTCACTTTTGGGCTGGATACTCTGTCCTACCCCATTCACCTTCCCACTATTGGTCAGATACACCACAATACAATGTCAGGCTATGTACCAACATTTTCATATCCATTCTGAGCACAAGGCACAGATACTCAATAACCTATAGATAGCTGCAAGGTGGGCCCCAGGAGTGGAGTGTACCCATTGTTGCCCAGGAGAGCACGTGCAATCCACTCCCACTCAGTGTAGGCTGTAGTAGGTTCATCAACCTTTATCTGTGGCCTAGCCATCACTAGAGGGGGACAGAGCTGCCACACTAAGTTGATGCAAGTTACACAAGCACAGGTTCTCATAAAAATACTGTATGTATCTTAAATCATATAAGAGAAGATACATTTCATGTAGTAACTGGATGTGCATTTGCTGGAAAGTGTGATGGAGGATGTGTGTTATGGACACTTGATCATCACTATTGTTGTGTCTGAGAAGGTGATATTAAGGGAATATTGCACAAGCTGGGAGGATGAACCAAAATAGGGGATTTCCTAAATTTTTAAGGTTTGGCTTGGCAGCTGATGGATTTGAGTAAACCTTAATCTTATACAAATGTAGCATTTTGGCTGGATTTCTGAAACATCAGGAAAGATACTCCAAGCAAGGGAGGTTAGGAAAGGAATAGAGTTAAGATTGGTGATGGCAACTCAAGTGAATATCTGTGGTATTTAGGCTTTGAACTACAATCTTCTAAATTCTTTGCTAAAAAACAAAAACAACACTACAAATTCCCTGACTTTTGACTTTGTGTTACCACACTTCACAGTTCTAATGCTGTCAATTAATGGCCTATTTGCAATCTTAACCCTACTTTAAGGGGTATTTTTTTCAAAATATTACTAATTTTAGTTATCTTAAACGTTAAAACCTTAGGACAGTAATTTTAATATCTTGTTTGTAACTTTTAACTATGTTTACTTTTTGCATTTATCCCAGCATGAACAATGAAAGTAGTTCATTCCTCTGTTTTTTTATAGTCAGTTCCTAGTTAATTAGTTACAGATTACTCACAATGCATGCAGTTCCATAGATCCATAAGGCTTTGGAAGGATACGGGCCTTTTTATTTTATAAATCTTACATGTTGGGCCACTGACGCCACTACCACTTATGTCGGCAAAACTTATGTCACTCTGGGGTGTGAAAAACACACCCCTGAGCGACATACATTTTGCCAGCGTAAGTGGTAGTGTGCACAGCACTATGTCGGCAGGAGAGCCTCTCATGCCAACATAGCTACTGCTGCTCATCGGGGTGGTTTAATTATGTGGATGGGAAAGCTCTCTCCCGTCGGCATAGAGCAGCTACGTGAGAGATCTTACAGTGGTGCAGTTGCATTGGTACAGCTGTGCCACTGCAATGTCTCTAGTATAGACATAGCCTTAGTTTAACAGGGTCTCTTTAAAATATATGGGGCTTGTGGGTGGTTAAAAACCAGAGCATTTATAATCATCTCACCTGGGTACAGTATTTTGATGATACCTAGGCACAGTTAGAGTTAATGATTTGTCTAGATTTCCATTATAAACCCTTGGTTTACTCAGAGGGAAACATTTCCTTTTGTGAAACTTGTCTTTGTAGTCTGAGACACATGAAGCCTTTTTTTTTAAAATGGAAGGAAGAGTGTGGGCATTTTAAAAATTACATGGGCACACCAATGCAGGTGCTCCCCAAACCCTGATAAGGTTTTAAAACAAAATATTTAGGATTAAAATATCAGATTAATTTAAAACTAATCAATCACAGAGAAAATTCATTCCTGGAGCAGAAAGCTGGTGCCTAGACCTCTGAACCACCTATGCAGATCTACTGCATCCTTTATGGGTGTACATTTATCTGCATTCCCACATGGTGTGCCCACACTAGCCCCAAATAAGCAGCATGAAGTTGGAAGGGCCACTAGATCCATGATTATAGAGTTACAGTGGCCTAGAATCATGACATTGGAGAGGTGAAGTAGCAATGACTATTATTCCAGCAGCCAAGGAGCTGTACAGTGAAGCGTTGTGACCGGTTTGTAATTTGGAGGTGTGAATTTTAGCTTCCATGGAGATTGCCATCTAAAGTTCAATCATGTGATAGCTGGAAGAGAAAAGGGGTGAGAGTAGGGCAAGGTGTTTACTTCACTCCAAATGTTATAACTGATATAAGCTGTAGCATAACTATAAGCTTGACTGAAAATGTGGGCCTTTGTACTACAAAAAGGGCAGCAAAATCAGCTTGCAGTTGGAGTCATTTTTCTTTTTCACTAACTTGAGGCCCCACACTTTTAAAATCCAGAGAATAATCTTTATAAAAGCACATTATATAAAGGCAGCCATTTCACATGTGTAATAACGCCTTCCCAAAGGACTATCATGAAGACGTTTACAGTGTGGCCAAGTTAATTAGCTACACAACAGATGTTAGTGGCTCCAAAAGGTATAGTATGAACTTGAGAGTAAAATATTGCTTTCTAAAAAAATCCTTCACAGGGATGATAAATAAGCAAAATCCTATCAAACATGATAATTGAACAAATTATACAACAAAACCCATTTCACAATCATGTCTCTCCTTCTCCTTTCCCTTTCATTATTACAGACACACACATTTATGAAGCCATACATATAAGAAATTGAAACAGTTAAAAACAATCTAAATTTCCCTTGCACTACTTCCAGAGCACTCTACAAATGATGCTCAAGGGGCAGCACAAACCAAAATCTCTGCAAACTGTAAGTAAGAGCTTTGCAAAAAATACAAAACAAAAATAAAAAGAAAAAACTTTGTTACAAAACCATATGAAGCTTGTATGGATTCAGGTTTCATTATGCAAGAGAACTTCAAGACTAAATAATCTAGCCCTTTCCAACAGTACTTGGGAACTCTCCCTCAAATGGCTGCTGTCATCTGGTGTCTAGCTGATGGCCTACAATCCCTTCAAGCCACAGTATCTATAAGATGTTGTCTGGAGTCCTTCTAGATACTCAATAGCGTCAGGCTTCCCTGCTACTGCCAATTTCAATAGATGGGCAGGCCACCTCAGATACACCCCTTGGGAGCAGCAGGACCATGAATACACTGCTTCTACCTACTTGTTCTGGTCCTTTCATTCATCCCAGAATGCACAGACAACAAATCACTCTGATCAAAATAGGTTTTTTTAATCTAGTCTCTTTTGGTTTAATGTGAACATGAAATTACAAGCCAGCCTGAGGGGTGAGCAAGTTGAACTTAATCGGTTTAGGTTCACAAAACCTGTGCAAACCAAACCAAACTCATTTCACACAAGGTCATTGCCAGTGCATTTTTCCACAGCTTCCATTGAATGGCGATGCTCAGTTGTTTGTTAGTTACAGTTTAGTTCAATCCAAATATATCAAAGGGCTTCACCAACTTGAATTAATCAAAGTTCACAATGCTCTTGCAAAGTAGGTGTTAACCCCACTCTACGGAAGGGTCATACAGAGTTGAAGTGATTTCTCCAATGCTATACAGGGAGACCATGGCAAAGAACAAAGTAGAACCCCAATCCCGTCTCTCAGTCCAGTGCTCAAACCACTAGAGCATGCTTCCAATTCTAAAAATGCATCAGTTTCCTTGAAAGCCATCTGATTGTGTTCAAAGTTACCTGACAAAGCTCACCCTTCTCCCCATTCCCGTGCATCCGAAAGAGGAAAATGCTTATGAGGGTGCTTAAATGGTGGGAAAGTTTTGCTGGTGGCTGTTCTTCTCTCATCACAGGGAGTACCACAGGGATCAGTTCTTGGCCCTAAGCTATTTAACATTTTTATCAATGACCCGGAAGAAAACCTAAACCACTGGTAAATTTTGCAGACATGCAAATTGGGGGAGTGGTAAATAGTAAAGGGGACAGGTCACTGATAGAGCAATCTGGATCACTTAGTAAGCTGGGTGCAAATGAACAATATGTCTTTTTAATATGGCTACATGTAAATGTATACAACTAAGACAGACAATCTAAGCCTTACTAACGGGATGGGGGACTCTATCCTGAGAAGCAGTGGCTCTGAAAAAGATTTGGGTTTGGGGTATATAGTCAACAATGTGAGCTTCCAGTGCAACTCTGTAGCCAAAAGGGCTAATGTGATCCTTGGATACATAAACAGGGGAACCTCAAGGAGAAGTAGAGAAATTTTTTCATCCTTGTATTGGGCACTGGTGTAACCGCTGCTGGAATCCTGTGTCCAGTTCTGCTGTCCAGAATTCAAGAAGGTGATTGGTAAATTGAAGTGGGTTCAGGGAAGAGCCAAGAAAATGATTGAAGGATTGGAAAACATGACTTATAATGATAAGATTATAAATAGATTGTTAGACTCAAAAAGCACAAAGAGTAGGGTAAGAGATGACTTGATCACAGTACACGGAAAGCAAAAAATGGATAATGGACTCTGTTCTAGCAGAAAAAGGTATAACAAGATCCAATGGCTGAAAGGTGAAGCTAGACAAATTCAGACTGGAACGAAGGCACAAATTTTTAACACTGAAGGTAATTAACTACTATTAACAATTTACCAAGGGTCATGGTGGATTCTTCACAATTAGCAATTTTTAAATCAAGATTAGATGTTTTCCTACAAGTTATGCTTTAGTTCAAACAGTAACTATTCTGGGAAAATTCTACAGCTTGTGTTATACAGGAAGTCATACTAGATTATCAGTGTTCCCATCTGGCCTTGGAATCTATGCATCTAGGACACTAAGCATCATTTATCAGGGTTCAGGACTCTAATGTACTAGGTACTGAAAAAATAAATAGGACAGTCCTGGCCCATAGTCTAGAACAGGGTTACAATGGCTGCAGTCTTGTTGTAACAAAAGGAATTTTAGATAACGTATATACTCGATCATAAACTGGTTCGTTTATAAGCCAACCCCCCCCCCCCCCCCCCCAAGATGGAGAAGTAAAAATGGAAAATTTTTATGGCCTATTCATAAGTCGACCCTATAATTCAGGGGTTGACAAACTTTGGCTCCAGGGCCATCAGGATAAGCTGCTGGCGGGCCGAGAATTTGTTTACCTCGAGCGTCTGCTGATGGGCCAGAACAGCAACTGGTGGGGAAATTTTTTATGGGGGTGGAGGGAAGAAGCTGGGGTTCAGGGGAGTGACCCCTGTGACCACCCCTCACATGACCCCACCCCTAGCCTGGGGCCCCCACACTCTCCCCATCCCATCGCTTCCCACCTTAGCTGGGGCAGGCCAGGTGAGGATGTCTCTGGCCTGGCCAGAGCTGCCTGTCAGGCTGGGTGGCACGGCCGCAGCCTGTCAGCCCTGGAGCTGCAGCTGCTTCGGAGGCTGGGGGGAGAAGCGGAGAACTCTGGCCCCTCCTCTTCCCTTCTGGCTCTGCTGGCTGTGCTGCCTCTCCTTGCCCCCTCTGCTGGGAGGGGAGGGGCTGTGTCCCACCTCTCTCTCTCTCTATTCCCATTCATAAGCCGACCCCCTTCTCTGATGCTTCCTTTTTTTACTAAAAAAAATTCGGCTTATGAACTTGTATATAAGGAGGGCTTTGGGATGTATGGCCACTGGGAGGCTTTCGGGGACAGACAGCTGTTCTCACGGGATGGACTTCACCTGAGTAGGGAAGGGAATAGACTTCTGGGAGGGAGGCTGGCTCATCTCATCAAAAGGGCTTTAAACTAGGAACTTGGGGGAGACGGTTGGGAGATGTCCAGTTAATCTCCACGCCAGATTCCAACACTGAAAAAGAGGGCGAAGAGATAAGCACAGATATAGGTAGGGGTAGGGAATTGGACATAAGAAGGAGGGGGCGGATGGACAGTACGGGGTCCGTACCAAATTGCATAACTAATGGGAGAAAGGATAGACAGCATACGGTAAGATGTTTATACACAAATGCGAGAAGCCTAGGTAACAAAATGGAGGAATTGGAGCTCCTGGTCCAAGAAATGAAACCTGATATCATAGGAATAACCGAAACGTGGTGGAACTGTAGTCATGACTGGAGTACAGGTATGGAAGGGTATGTGCTGTTTAGGAATGACCGGAAAAAAGGTAAAGGTGGGGGTGTGGCATTGTATGTCAATAATGAGCTAAAATGTAAAGAAATAAGTAGTGATGGAATGGATAAGACGGAGTCTGTATGGGCAATAATTACACTGCGTAAAAGAACTACTAGAGCCTCCCCTGAGATACTGCTTGGGGTGTGCTATAGACCGCCAGGATCTAGCCTGGATGCAGACAGAGAACTATTTAATGTTTTTAAGGAAGTAAAAACTAATAAGAGCTGTGTAATCATGGGGGACTTTAACTTCCCAGACATAGATTGGGGAACAAATGCTAGTAACAATAATAGGGCTCAGATGTTCCTAGACGTGCTAGCAGATGAATTCCTTCATCAAGTAGTAGCTGAACCGACGAGGGGGGATGCCATTTTAGATTTGGTGCTGGTGAGTAGTGAGGACCTCGTTGAGGAAATGGTTGTAGGGGACAACCTTGGCTCGAGTGACCATGAGCTAATTCGGTTTAAACTAAATGGAAGGATTAACACAAATAAAACTCTGACTAAGGTTTACGATTTCAAAAAGGCCAACTTTAATAAATTAAGGCAACTACTTAGGGAAGTGGATTGGGCTAACATACTTAGAGAGCTAAAGGCAGATGAGGCCTGGGATTATTTCAAGCTGAAGTTGCACGAGCTGTCCAAGGCCTGTATCCCGAGAAAGGGAAAACGGTTAGTAGGCAGGAGAATTAGACCTAGCTGGATGAGCGGGCGTCTCAAAGGGGCGATTAAGAAAAAACAGAAAGCGTACAAAGAATGGAAGAGGGGAGAGATCGGCAAGGAAACCTACCTTATTGAGGTCAGAGCATGTAGGGATGCAGTGAGAAAGGCCAAAAGCCGTGTAGAGTTGGACCTCGCGAGGGGAATTAAATCCAATAGTAAGAGGTTTTATAGCCATATAAATAGGAAGAAAACAAAGAAAGAGGAAGTGGGACCGCTGAAAAATGTAGATGGAGTGGAGATTAAGGATAATCTAGGCATGGCACAATATCTAAATGAATATTTTGCGTCGGTCTTTAATAAGGCTAATGAAGGGCTTAGGAATAGAGGGAGCAGGACATAGGGGAATAAAGGAGGGGCGATTGACATTACAGTATCAGAGGTGGAAGCCAAACTTGACCAGCTAAATGGGACTAAATCGGGCGGACCGGATGATCTTCATCCTAGAATATTGAAGGAGCTGGCGCGAGAAATTGCAAGCCCCTTAGCGATAATTTTTAATGAATCTGTAAACTCGGGGGTGGTACCGTTGGACTGGAAAATAGCTAATGTGGTTCCTATTTTCAAGAAGGGGAAAAAAAGTGACCTGGGTAACTACAGGCCTGTTAGTTTAACTTCTGTAGTATACAAGGTCTTGGAAAAAATTTTGAAGGAGAAAGTAGTTAAGGACCTTGAGGTGAATGGCAATTGGGACAAATTACAACATGGGTTTACGAAAGGCAGATCATGCCAAACCAACCTGATCTCCTTCTTTGAGAAAGTAACAGACCTTCTAGATAAAGGAAATGCGGTGGATCTAATTTACCTCTATTTTAGTAAAGCGTTTGATACTGTGCCGCACGAGGAATTATTGGTTAAATTAGAAAAGATGGGGATCGATATGAAAATCCAGAGGTGGATAAAGAACTGGTTAAAGGGGAGACTGCAGCGGGTAGTACTGAAAGGTGAACTGTCGGGTTGGAGGGAGGTCACCAGTGGGGTTCCTCAAGGTTCGGTTTTGGGTCCTATTTTATTTAATCTATTCATTACTGACCTCGGAACCGAATGTAGGAGTGGCTGATAAAGTTTGCGGATGACACAAAGTTGGGAGGTATTGCCAATTCGGAGAAGGATCGGGATATTCTGCAGGGAGACTTGGATGACCTTGTAAATTGGAGTAACAATAATAGGATGAGATTTAATAGTGAGAAGTGTAAGGTGATGCATTTAGGGATGACTAACAAGAATTTTAGTTATAAGTTAGGGACGCATAGGTTGGAAGTGACAGAGGAGGAGAAGGACCTCGGAGTCCTGGTTGATCGCAGGATGACTATGAGTCGGCAATGTGACGTGGCTGTGAAAAAAAGCTAATGCGATCTTGGGATGCGTTAGGCGAGGTATTTCTAGTAGGGACAGGGAGGTGCTGCTTCCATTATACAAGGCGCTGGTGAGACCTCATTTGGAGTACTGTGTGCAGTTCTGGTCTCCTATGTTTAAAAAGGATGAACTCAAACTGGAACGGGTACAGAGAAGGGCCACTAGGATGATCCGAGGAATGGAAAACCTTTCCTATGAAAGGAGACTCGAGGAGCTCGGTTTGTTTAGCCTAACCAAAAGAAGGCTGAGGGGGGATATGATTGCTCTCTTTAAATATATCAAAGGGATTAATACCAAGGAGGGAGAGGAATTATTTCAGCTCAGTAGTAATGTGGACACGAGAACAAATGGATATAAACTGGCCGTGGGGAAGTTTAGGCTTGAAATTAGACGAAAGTTTCTAACGGTCAGAGGGGTGAAATTTTGGAACAGCCTTCCAAGGGAAACGGTGGGGGCGAAAGACCTCTCTGGCTTCAAGATTAGGCTTGATAAGTTTATGGAGGGAATGGTTCGATGGGATAACGTGATTTTAGTCAATTAGGCATTAACGTGCCATCGCTGGTAAAATGAGGGTCCGGCTATAGAATCTTGCCTGTATGCTCGGGGTTCTACTGATCGCCATATTTGGGGTCGGGAAGGAATTTTCCTCCAGGGTAGATTGGCAGAGGCCCTGGAGGTTTTTCGCCTTCCTCCGCAGCATAGGGCAGGGGTCGCAGGCTGGAGGATTCTGTTGTGGGTGGGTCAGCTTTTGTGGCCTGCATCATGCGGGAGGTCAGACTAGATGACCATATTGGTCCCTTCTGACCTTAAAGTCTATGAGTCTATATACCGTATTTGTATTTTCAGTTATATCAAGGGAGCCCAGAGCAAATGGTTAGGCACCCTTTTTGCTCTATAAACATTGAAAGAAACAAAATATGTATTTAGTAACTTCCCTCACTGGGCTCTTCATCAGACTACAACAGTAGAGCAATAGTGATAACTAATAGTAATACATTACTGGGCAGAAATCTATACTGAGCTGTACTACCTAATGAATAAACTTTCTGAAGGCCACATTCTTCTGATTCAGTAATACCCTACTCCAGTTAAATCCATGGGACTACTCACTAAGGCAAATACAACTCACCATGAGTAAGTGCGCCAGAATCTGGCCCTAAATCATACCCACAGTATGATATGACCTTCCCCCACCCCTAGTACCTTATTTATTGTGCACTGTAGTGCAGGAAGGTTCTCACTAAAGTGTCCCTTTTTATTTCTGAGTGTAAAATGAACCATAGTAATTTACTTTGTTTTCAAGCCAGGAGGCGGAGCAGTTGAATAACATTCATTAACAACTCGTTAAGTTGTTTATGCCAAGACAGCTTGCAGTGCAGTATTTCATACAGTAATTCCCTCTTCAAACTTGGCTTAATCATGTCTTTTTTGGCATGCCATAAACTGCAATGTTTGTTCTTCTCTAACAGTTGCATCTCTGATCTACCATGAGGCATTCACCTCTACTGCTCCTTCCCTGCACTGTTATCGCTCAGTTTCTTTGCTATGCAGTGTTTCTCAAAGCAAGCTGTGCGTCCTGTGTATGTTATGATCTATCCTATCAGTACCACTGAGCTGAATCACATTCAGCAATTTCCATGAAATTGGGGGGGAAAGGAAGTGCAGGAATATGTAACTTTCATCTCAGCACTGATGACATTTGTGCTCGCCTTAGCTATCATTACATATCCTTTCTAAATATCTACAGTATTTATCCTAGGCGCTTCAGATGAATCATATATATTTTATACAATCTGTGACAGTTTTGTTATGGGGGGGAGAAGGTGGATTTCTACCTGAAGAAACCTGAACACAAGAAACTAAACACGGGGCCTGAATCTCCACTTTCTTCCCCTTGTCTAATCATTTAAGTTTGTGGCGAATGGCTGTAAAATGCTACCATACTGATTTATAACTACTCTGTGCACAAGTATAAATGACTACAAAGGGCAAAGTTGTGGAGAAGCAGATTCATTACACAGTAAAGCAGAGACATTCACCACAGTGTGTTTTTCCTGAAATATCATTTAGACCAGGGGTTCTCAGGACAAATTATTTGGTGGCCTCAGAGTGCAGCCACCAACTCTTGCTGTTGGCCGCTCTCACATTTTTTTCCTAAAATACTTAATTAGCTTTAGGAAAAACAAATAAATATGCACATATAGACATCCAAATCCTTTTAAATATATTTATTGCTAGCTAGTAAGTCTGTTGTAAAAAGTGATATTAACAAACATACAAGTATCACTTTTCACAGCAGACTAACTCAGCCCCGGCAAGCCAGGGGACAAATTAAGCCCTGGATATGGGGGGGGGGGGGAGAGGCAGGCAGCAGGGGCCAGGGACAATGTGGGGGAAGAAAATGGTCTGGGGAGGCAGTGGGGGGCCAGAACCCGAAGCCCCACACCCTGGGGGGGGGACGGAGCCTGAAGCCATGTAGCCAGAGCTTAGGGCCTGCCCCTGCACAGCCAGAGCCCAGGGCTGGAGACCGAAGCCCCTCCCCTGGGCTGAAGCCCAAACCCTGAGCCCCAACGCCCCAGGGAAGGCGGGGAACTCACGGGCTGCCTGCTCCTCCAGCGTTGTGTCCCAGGTATCTCCAGAGGGGGACAGGGCCCATCCCCTGCTGGCAGCCCCGGCAGCCAACACCAAGGTGGTACATTTAGGAGCACAAGAGAAAGGGAGGGGCTGCTGCTTCTCCCCCTCCCCCGCCCATTACAACCCAGGAGGCTGTGGCCACAAGAAAGGCCCCTGGTGGCCGCATTTGAGAAACGCTGAGCCTGCCACACTTGTGCTAGGTGCAGGACTTAAAAAGGAAGAAAGTCCAGCAATAGGGAACTGGCTATGGAGAAAAGCAGTCACGCTGGGCTGTGGCTGGAGAGCCGAGCCACAGGAGTGGAGTTAACTCCTGTTGGAACATAGGGCCAGCTCCAAGGAGGCAGCCTTGGGGCCAGTGTTCCACAAGAGGAACAGGGAACTGCAGAAGCACAAGACCATTCTGGCTTATGTTGTATTTGGACTCCCAGTTGGGAAAAACCTGGGGAGTCAGTGCTCCGATAAGAGAAGAACTGTGAGCTGAACCCAGGAGAAGCAAAAGACCTTTTGTTCCTGTTAATTTGGAACTAATCTCCAAGGTGATTATTTGGGGACTTTGAGTATCCAGAAGGGGATTGACTTTTAAGTGACCTGACTGGAGGACTAGGTCATAGAAGGTCCAGACTGAGGCAACCAAGGTGAAGACCCAGCAACCCCACACCCAGCCACCAGGGGACACTGACCAGTGGCTCATTTCTGTATAGGTGGGGCTTGCTCTGGGGCTGGGCCCTCTGACAGGGATCATTCACATTTTCACCCTAAAATGAGACACTAAGGGAGACTGAACAGGAACCAGAAAAGTCATTGATGTTTTTCATTATCCTGTGACCAAATGCACCCCTGTATTCACATCCTACCATTGTAATAATTTTCCACAAAATGTGCCTTGTAAATTATCATTTGAAAACTAAATAACTCACTGGTCAATAATACCATGATGAAATGTGTGTAGTAACAATATATGCAACGTTATAAACATAAGCTGAAATTAGGTATGAAATGTGTTTACCAGACAAGTCTGGATTAACATGTTTCTCAGAGACAAAGGACAAGCTGAAGCTTTTAGCAAAGTGTCAAAGTTGATGGGCCATCACCTATCAAGTGGCCATTCTTTGGCAAGGAAATGGGGTAAGAACAAACAGATCTGCAACTTAGCAAACAGCATGAAACCTCTTTCACTGCAAGACTCCTTGTCTCTGTCCTCACTGCAGGAATGAACTTTATCGAGGGGTAATCCTCAGGAAAATGCATTTCAAAGGGTGATGGAACTATCAGAGTGAGGGGCAAAAACACCCCAAGTTCCCTCACCCTATCTTTTCCTCTTTTATTCACCAAAGATGACAGAATATATAACCTTTGGGAGCAAATCCTGGCCTAAGAATTTGGTCAGTAATGTTACTGCAAAGATGTGGTAAAAGATTTCACCTTGAACCAAGTCTAGTTGTTAAGTTTTAGTACTAGGAATTTTTCTTGTGATCATTTCTGACTTTAATGCCTTATTCTTGTACTCGCTTAAAACCTCTCTTTGTAGTTAAATAAACTTTTTATTAATTTATCAAAACTAATCTAGTGTTGTGTTTAAACTGAATTGTGTGGGTAACTCTCTACAATAGCAAACAGCTGGATATTGATGCCCTTAGAAGGGTAATGGACCTAAAGTATCTGAACTGTCCAGGAGAGGGCTGGACAGTGCAAAATATGTTTTTTGGGGAAATTCAGGAGTGGGAATCACCCTGCGAGTGGGTGAGTTTATCACTAAGCCCAGTCTGTCTGGATGACAAGATAGACTAGACTCTGTGATAAGATTAATAAGAGGCTCCTGGTCGGGAGCCACTCCAGACAACGTGACACAGGAATCAGTCAATAGAAAGAATCTTGACGGAGGACTGGTTTTGCAATGTATCCATTCAACAAACAGAACATTACTGTAACAAGGCAGGTTTTCAGAAGCAACCAATGCGGGTTTCATGGATTTGGAAGTCCATTCTAATGAATCCAATTGCTTGACAACAGTTACCACACCAGAGTATCTGACTAACATGCTGTATCAAAATAATTTGCTATTCCTAATCCTGGGTAACCCTACATTATTTCCAATACCATGATGTGTGAACTGTGGGTAAAGGATGACTTTTTTATGGCAACCATTGTAATGATATGAAAGATTGTTAGTTTGAAAAATAACTTGCATGCTCGAGAGCAGTAGACAGCCTCTGTGCAAATTGGAGGCAGGTGCAGGCCGCAGAAATACAGATCCATATCCAAACTTCTTTGAAGTTCAGGGGTGTTCAGGTCAGGGGGCTTAGGACTAGCCCAGAGTTGTCACTCTGTTGGAGTGAATTTTTGTATCTGGCTGTGTGGGTGAATTATAAATTGGAGGGGGAGGGATAGCTCAGTGGTTTGAGCTAAACCCAGGGTTGTAAATTCAATCCTTGAGGGATTTAGGGAACTGGGGTAAAAATCTGTCTGGGGACTGGTCCTGCTTTGAGCAGGGGGTTGGACTAGATGATCTCCTGAGGTCCCTTCCAACCCTATGATTCTATGAAAGCATTGTAAAACGCATGTGTGGATGTTACGCAAGGAGTTAGGCATATACATTAAATATTATGTTCTTAAAGTCTATTTAGGGACTGGTCACCAGCAAAGGTAAAAAACAGATAAACATGTCTTGTCTGACAGAAGACCTATCTGGCTGTTTATATGCAAGTTAAGTAGTGTATGGTTCATAATAGGTCTGCTCACTTGTCTGAGCCAAGTGCTAATGAAGGATTGAAGAAACTTCAAATGAAGACAAGTAACAGGAAGGAGTTGTCTTCACCCCAGTCTTTAGGTGAACAAAGGTTTGCTGCAGTATACCTGGGGGACAAAGATAGCCTGACATCCTTCACCTAGAAAGTAAACGGCCAGTTTGCATTCATGAAAGAATAGTCTCAACCAGGCATGGCTGAAAATGCTAGTTGGAACTTTGGGTGAGACGCTTTGTTAGACAGAAGGATGATTTGTTAATTAAGTTTAGTCTCTAGAAACCATATGATGATTTTATTTTATATTGGAAACAAATGGTTGGGCATATTCTTACTATCACTTGAATCTCTCTTCTTTTACAATAAACTTATATTTATAGTGAAAGCAAGAATATCTAAGTGCTGTGCTGATCCTGAGTTGAATCTTACAAGTTGGTGTGTACTGTTCCTTTAGGAACAGCACCCAGGGCCGGCTCCAGGCACCAGTGAACGAAGCAGGTGCTTGGAGTGGCCAATGGGAAGGGGTGGCACGTCCAGGTCTTCGGCGGCAGGTCCCTCAGTACCTCTCGGAGCGAAGGACCCGCCGCCGAGGAATGAAGCTGCGCGGTAGAACTCCGCCGAAGTGCCGCCGATCACGGCTTCCCCCCCCCCCCCCCTTCGTCACTTGGGGCGGCAAAAAAGCCTGAGCCGGCCCTGACAGCAGCCCTGGTAATTCTGGGAGTGGACAGTGGACAACACAGGGAATGCACTGAGGACTTTGGGGTAGGGGTGCACCTTTTACTAACTTGTACAAAGAGAGCGAAACATGCAAAGTAGTGTTTGTATGCCCGAGGCTGGTAAGTTCAGGGAGCTGATCCACAGCAGACACAGACAAGATTGCCTCATACTAAGGGCAAGTGGTGCTGAGGTGCCTCACAACCTGGGTACCCTGGGAAGCACCACAGTGCCCCCTGTGGCAGGCAGATAAATTAGTACAGCCTTCACATTTTGGGGGGGCTAGTCAAGAAGTCTTTTTTACATGTAGTTGCTTTTCTAGTTGCTGAGAAGTACTTGGAGTTTTGAAAGTTATTTTCCCCTGAAGGTACCAAGCCACTCCAAACATTTAGTAATATTTGATATATTCGGACACCAATTTATAATTCACCCACACAGCCAGGTACAAAAATTCACCAGCAAAGCCAGCTCTGAATAACCATAGAATTTGACCATCAACTAGCAGCCCTTACACCATAAATATAGGGGGGGTTTTCAGCCAGAGGCCAAACCCATTTTACATTATCTTCTTAACAACAAACACACACTCCACTATCCACTTAAAGGGAAGAAGGGATTTCACACAAGAAACAACAAAAGAAAGTAGTGTGACCAGTCATTAACACAAAAGAGCAGAGGGAAACATCAGTGATTCCCTGGGGACAATCAAGAACCAGATTGATTCACCTGATTTTCTTTTACATAATACAAAGTTGTCATATGAGAGTAACAGACAGCTGAAGTATGACACTGTAAAGCTTTCAGCTCCAGTAACTTTTAAAAATGCACCATGCATGTAAAGTTATGATGTAGCATAACATGTAGCAGCATAAACAGCATCACCAAACAAATCAGATTTAGTCACAATCTAAAATTTCATCTGAAGTTTATTAAAACACCTGTACACTCAGGGCCCTGTAATACTAGTGGACACTATTCAAGTTGGATTTGATGGGCAGGAATTATCGACAAAGAAATGAGGATCCAGAGATCTCCCTCAAACAACAAGAACACGACAATCAGTTCACTTTCCCCCCCCCCATTCCTTTTTGCTTTTCAGAAATGTTTAGTGTCCATCTACATATTCCCCAAAGCAACAGAATCAATATGGTTAAGTTTATTGCTTGCCCAGAGGATGCTGAGTATTTTCAGAGTAATTTTCCAGATAGTCAGCGAAAGCTGCACTGGTGTATTGTACTTATCTCTCTTTACTTTAAAAATTCATTTTTAAAAAAAACCCTGAAGAGATGCAGTAACAGAGGAGAGGTAAATGTGATTAGCTTGCTTTGCCTTTTATAACCTAGATGGAAACTAGAGTGGAGCCTGGCTCTTACAGGGAACACCCCCTCTACAGAAGAGGTTTACAATAGCCTAACAATCTGTCTAACAGCAAGAGGCATGTTGTAAAAGAAGAGGTTGTGTTAGGTGACAGCCAAGCTATTCAGCAGAACAGCTTTCAAACAAGGGCACATGCTGGAAAGAGTCCCAAAGTATCTTTTTTCTATCAGTTTAAACTCAATATACTTTTCAAAACTCTTAGATACTCTAGTACTGTAGTGGCATTTCCCAAGATAAATTGTATTTCATGCATATATAAAAAGGAGGAGGAAACAAAGTAATGCCTGTCCTTTAAGGACAGGTTAGACAAATACCTGTCAGGGATGGTCTAGGTTTACTTGGTCCTGCCTCAGCATGGGGGGGGGGGGGGGGAGGGGGGACAAGGAGAGGGGGAATTGGACTAAACAATCTCTTGAGGTCCCTTCCAGCTCTACATTTCTAGGATTCTCTGGTGGAGTACACAGTACTGAACCAGTTCACTATTCTTGACACGTGATGGGGTACCAAAAAAGTGCACTCCAGATGGAGTGGCCAAGTTAGAGCTTGTGGGAAAGTACATGGCTCTCAAGGCAAAAGTTTGCCAATTACAGTACAGTGTGTGAATGAGATGCACTAAGATGCAATTAAATCATTTGTATTGCAGTAGCACCCAGAACCCCCAAACACCAAGTGCGAACAAAGAGTGCAACAGACAAGGAGCGTGAGAGGAAACAGAAGCAACAAGAGATGGCATGAGACTTGTTCAAGGTCACACTGCAGGTCCCTGGCAGAGGCATGAATAGAACCCAGATCTCCTGTCTACTAGTCTAGTGGCCTGTCCCTGGCCCCCCCTGGCTTCCCCAAAGGATCAGCCAAAAATATTCCTGTTGGAAAAGCAGAGTAAGTAACTATACTTAACAACAATGAACCTTGGGTTTTGTTATTATAACTATTTTGTGTGTGTCAATATTATACAGTGTAAACAGGTCATATGCCCCATGCAGGGCCCAATCCTGCAAACAGCTATTATTAGGAATAGTATTTACTACGCGAACAGGACCACTAACATGAACATTCACAGTAACTGTGAAGGATTTGGAGCCACAGTGTAATAATTTATACATACTATATGTGATCTGGTTCTTGGATTGTCTACTGTATGCATACACTGAGTTAGTTTAATAGCACAAGAGTCAGGAAATGCCCTCAAGAAGATGGGAAAGGGGGAGGTGGAACAAGACAGACGCTTCTCCTCAAACACCTGAAACACCGCAGGAGCCATTGACTTTGATGTTCTGGCTCTGAGCCCACCAGGACTAGCAGAGCTAAAAAAGTCTGGCAAGAGAGGAGAAAAGCTCTGACTAGTTTTTAAAAGGATACACTTTTTCTGAGGGGTAGCATTTGTTGCAGAGACTTCTGGGGAACAGACTGATCCCCAGACTCCCAGAGATTAGAGACTTTAGGTAAGGTAGTCAGACATGTAGTCATTTTGGGGCATTTAGAATCCTTTTTCCTCTTAATGTTAAGAACAAAGTATAAGATAAAACAATACTTTGGTTTAAGAAGGCCTCTTTGGGGTCACTGTACTCGCTGCTGGTCAAACTTTGAAAGGGAAGAACCATACATAACCCAACCCAGATGGACTGGTTGGGGTGAGCACAGTTGACCTGCAGGTTACTGTAGCCTAAGACCTGGTCTAAGAATGGGAGAATCACGGGATTCACCCCAGAAAATAAAGGCATGAGGACTTATTCCTGAGCAAGATGCACTCAAAGGACTGCAAAAGGTCAGCAGTTCAGCTACCCCATAACTATGGCAATAAGCACTATACCTAAAACTGGCTAACTGATAGGCCTCAAAATGTAATTGTAAATGGGGATTCATCTTTCCAGTGGGGTCTATGCTATTTAACATGATTTTCAATGACCTGGAAGAAAACATAATATCATGGCTGATAAAGTTTGCAGATGGCAAAAATTGGGGGAGTGGTAAATAATGAAAAGAGTAGGTCGCTGATACAGAGTGATCTTGATTGCAGGGCACAAGCAACCAATATGCATTTTAATATGGCTAAATGTAAATATATACATCTAGGAACACATAATGTAGGCCATACTTGTATGTTGGGAGACTCTAGCCTGGGAAGCGATGACTGATAAAGACTTGGAAGTGATGGTGGATAAATCAGCTGAACACGAGCTTCCTGTACAACTGTGGCCAAAAGGGCTAATGCAACCCTTGGATGCAGAAACAGGGAAATCTCGCACACGAATAGAGTGGTTATTTTATCCCTGTATTTGGCACTGGTGCAACTGCTGCTGGAATACTGTGTCTAGTTCTGGTGCCCACAATTCAAGCAGGATGTTGATAAATTTGAGAGGCTTCAGAGAAGAGCCACAAGAATGACTAAAGGATTAGAACACATACCTTATAGTGATAGGCTCAAGGAGCTCAATCCATTTATCTTAACTATGAGAAGGTTAAGAGGTGATTTGGTTATGATCTGCAAGTACCTACGTGGGGAACAAATATTTGATAATGGGCTTTTTGATCTAGCAGGCAAAGGTATAACACGATCCAATGGCTGGAAGTTGAAGCTAGACAAATTCAGACTGGAAACAAGATGTACATTTTTAACAGTGAGTAATTAACCATTGGAACAATTTACCAAAGGTCCTGGTTGGGTCTCTGTCACTGACATTTTTAAAATTGATATTGGAGGTTTTTCTAAAAGATAGGCTCTAAGAATTGTTTTGGGGAAGTTCTATTTCTGTGTTATACAAGAGATCAGATTAGATTATCACTATGGTCCTTTGTGGCCTTGGAATCTATGAAAACCTGCAGTTATTGGCCAAAACTAGTGTCGTCCCTCCGGGTTATTTGGTGATATCAGATTAAATTATGGACTACGCACATCATTTTCTCTATATTAATCAGTTAATAACATTCTTCTCTGCTCCTTGAAAAGTGTGCTGACCACCTGACAGCCAACATGCACAGAGAAAAATCACCTTCTAAAGGCAAAATGACTACATGCCAACGATCATCTCTTTGTAAGGCAGTAATATTTAGAACTGTTTCATGCCCCCAAAGATTTCCAGACAGGTCCTTGGGTGTTATAAATCATTTCTTCACTGTGGATGTGGCCCATTATTTCCTAGGGTAACGTCTCTCAGTTAATAAAACCCACAAACACATGTAGAATATAAACATTGTCACAAGGAGGAGAATGTCCCTGCTTTTGGGGGGGTATTGATTTATTTTGAAAATCGAGTATGGAAAAGTGGCACTTTCATACTCAACTGATCTACTCCCTCTATAGTCAACGTTGCATATTTTGACCTGACAAATGTAAGCTTCTGCTTTCTACTCCCCGTTAGCCAACTAGAGCCAGCACAGGCAGGACTGAGCTGCATTCTATTCCTTCTTGTACATCATTAGGAAAGTGGTTTCAGAAGTTCCTATCCCAAGACCAAGCAGCCCCCCTCATAGTAACAAGGTTGCACAGGTGTAAAAGAGCATAATTGGCTGACCGAACTCTTCTTTCTGGTCAGGAAATGAGAACCCCAGCTTGATTCTCAGATCCTAATTGAGTTTGCAAGGGTGGCAATTAGAAATGCCAGCTTTTTAACTGGTAAAATCGGATGCATTGCATGTGGATGCTATGGAGGCATTCCAAACAAGGCACGGCGTGATGCCATTTTTCAGAGTAGGACAGCACTTATAGATGAAGTTACTTATCACATCTAAACCACAAGGGCATCTGCTATCCTTGACTGTGTAAATAGTTTAAGTGTGATAAGGTGACCACCTCAGGGCCAGATCCTTGGCTGGCATAAACTGGCAATATAGTTATGCCAATTTACACCAGGTGAAGTTCTGGCCTGCAATTGTGCTATGTTCCTTTGGAGCGTGTTTCTGCTGTTCACCTAAACTACAATTGCTTAACCATCCATCACAGTTAGCAGTTTTAATGTGTTTACGTTATAACACCAATCACATTCAATACCATATCCTGAGATCACATCATGCAGAGTCAGAAGAGAGGAGTTCCCACATTCCTCTGGCATGTATGGTTGTGAATGTCTGGAAGTTTATGTAACCCCAGAAGATAATCTAGGATGCCAGTGTGTCAGGTCAGTTCAAACTCCCCATGGATTTCTGAGGAGTCTTCTCACCTCTTCCTAAAACAGTAGGAGACCCATGTTGTCTTCTTTAAATGACAATGAATTAGCTTGCAAATGAATAAAGACATCAGGATCAAGACAGCAACGTAAGTGGGCTCATTTGTCACGTTGCGATTCTGAAGCCATGGCACAGACTTGGATTCTGAATGTAATAGATATTAGAGCGGCATTCAGGACAGGAATCAAGAGATTCAGGATATCAAGAGATTCAGACCACCGAGATTTTTCTACCAGGCAGTGTCATTTTATTGGTATTATTTTGTTTTGTCACAAATGCACACGTCATTTTCAAACTTTGCAAACACTGATAAAACAGGAGTAATCCACCTAACACCTACTGTATGGGTCAGGTTAAAGTGTGCAGCCTGCAAGCCAAATCCTTTCAGGTAGGTTTCATGCTGCATTTAATCATATTTGACAGTGATACACAAATGCAGGGATGAAGTTTGTTTGAAGTTTTCAGTAATACCTTCAATGAGCAGCACCGGGATGGGATCAAGTTGAAGGGAGATATTTAGAACCCTAATCCTCAGCATGAAAGAAAAAATGAAGAGATTCAAACACAAGGACTCACTGCTGCACTTATTCTTTCAATAAAGTTTTGATTCTCTGTCAGGCAAACAATTGAGAAAGCTAAAATGCAGGCACCCCAATTGAATTTCAGAGCAACACAGACTTTCAATTTGGAAGCTCACATGGGACTGGCAGAGTAATGTGTTAGAAACTTAAGACTGGCAGTTACATCTGTGGTTTCTTTTGCTGGAATAATTCTGGTAAAAGATTTATGGGATGCAAACGTTCCTCTTTGGCTTATTCATAAAAGGAAACACCATATACACAAAAGACATGCAGGCAAGACTGTTTTCTCATATTTTATCTGTGTATGTCTACACGTAGATGTATATAAACAGGGATTTTTCTTTCAAAAGTTAGACAATGAGACAGATTTTCTGGGTAAAAAGTCTTTAGTCTTTTGGGTGATTATGTTAATATTTTATGCTAGCTAATAGCTTTATTCCTGAAGGATCCCAAAGCATTATTCAAACAAAGTACTGTTTGTGCCATAAAACAAATACTCTAGAATACATACACAGAGAGAGAGAGAGAGAGAGAGAGAGAGAGAGAGAGAGTTTAATATGGCTGAGTTAGTGTCATTGTAGAATCTACATTTCTGCATTTTCTAATTTTAGCTGCTCAACTTTAGAGTTGATTCATTAAGCCTTATAGCCTGTAATTTCCTTTAAAAAAGAGGGTGGGAAACTGCTTATTCTTAACAATAGTCACACTTGCATGGTCCAAAATAAACTTTGAAGCTCACACGTCACAGATGGGAATGTAATTCCCATCTTTGCTACCACTATTTCTGAGCGGAGTCGGGTGGGTTTGGAAACTAATTTCACAAAAGATGGGTTAAAAAGGGAGCAGCACTTCAATTAGGCCAGGATTTCACCCTGCGGGTACTTCCACACTACCCGCTGAATCGGCGGGTAGTAATCGATCCATCAGGGATTGATATATCGCGTCTCATCTAGATGCGATATATCGATCCCCGAACGCGCTCCCGTCGACTCCAGAACTCCACCAGGGCGAGCAGCGGTAGCGGAGTCGATGGGGGAGCCGTGGCTGTCAATCCCGCGCCGTGAGGACCCGAGGTAAGTCAAAATAAGATATGTCGACTTCAGCTACACTATTCCCATAGCTGAAGTTGCGTATCTTAGGCTACGTCTTCACTACAGGGGGGGGTCGATTTAAGATACGCAAATTCAGCTACGCAAATAGCGTAGCTGAATTCGACGTATCGCAGCCGACTTACCCCGCTGTAAGGACAGTGGCAAAATCGACCTCTGCGGCTTCCCGTCGACGGCGCTTACTCCCACCTCTGCTGGTGGAGTAAGAGCGTCGATTCGGGGATCGATTGTCGCGTCCCGACGAGACGCGATAATTCGATCCCCGAGAGGTCGATTTCTACTCGCCGATTCAGGCGGATAGTGTAGACCTAGCCTTAGATTGACCCACACTCCACCCTCACCCCCCCCCCCGTGTAGACCAGCCCTAAGTCACAGTTAACAACAGAAGAAAGACTTCTCTCTGCTATCCAGCCATACATCTGGAGTAATTCCACAACTCCAAATAAGTCTGGAGTCATTCCAAGTTTACCCCACAATATAATCTGGTCAAAGCTATTTTATGTTCATGAAAATTGAGAATGTTTTCAATATTGCAGAAAGCAATAAAACAGTGCTGAGAGATACTCACATCAAAGGGTCCACAGTTTTTCCTGCACCCATGATTATGTTCTTTTCCAGATTGAGGATTGTGTTATGTTTGTTTAAATGAGACATTTTAAATTTCCCCATACAAAATTTCCCATCAACAAACAGCCTGTTGGGCCAACTGCCTCGACTGGCAGGGAGAATGTACTGTCATGTCATAAAGGGGACACGGCTTTATTGGAAAGGGAAGCATCTCAACAAACAAAATTTCCCCAAAATCTTTTCCAGCATTAAATTTAGTAAACCACAATGTCTAAAATCAGATTTATTCAGCAAATAACTGTACTGGAATAGGGCAGTATCCCATGAATTTGTGAGCCCTCCAGCTCACTGTGGTCTAAGTTTTAGAAGTTGCCAGAAACCAGCTAGAGCAGCAGTGTTTATATGTAACTTGGTCTTGTATGTTTGCATAGGTTCAGTAAACACTTATGTGGGACCCAAGTGTGCCACTGTGTTTCCTCATATTGTTTTTAATTGGGTTAAAAGCAATAGACAACACTCAGGAAAACATATCAGCCCTTAATTCTACCAGATATATCTTGAGTTGCAGAATTGTTGATTAGACCAAATTCAGGAAATAAGCAGGACAAACCACCCCTCATTCTACAACATTATCATTCACTATCTATATTGCAATAGCACCTAGGGGTCCTAGAGTAGTGGTTCTCAACCAGGGGTATGCAGAGGTCTTCCAGGGAGTTCCTCCTCAACTCATCTAGATATTTGCCTAGTTTTACAACAGGCTACATAAAAAGCATTAGCAAAGTCAGTACAAACTAAAATTTCATACAGACAATGGCTTGTTTATACTGTTATATATAATATACACTGAAATGTAAGTACAATATTTATATTCCAATTGATTTATTTTATAATTATATGGTAAAAACAAAAAAGCAAATTTTCAGTAATATTGTGATGTGACACTTTCATATTTTTATGTCTGATTTTGTAAGCAAGTAGTTTTTAAATGAGGTGTAACTTGGGGGTACACAAGACAAATCAGAGCCCTGAAAGGGGACAGTAGTCTGGAAAGGTTGAGAGCCACTGCCCTGCACTAGGAAGTACAAATAGAGTGAAAAGAAGGCCTGAAGATCTTGCAATAGAGTCTGTTCCTCCCAAGCTCTCAACATGAATAGAAAAATAACCAAACTATAGAAAGAAGGAAATTTAAAGTTAAAGGTTCACCTAAAAATAACAAAATAGAACTAAAAACTGGAAACATTCAGAGAGGAGAATGCCACCTACTGAGGCGACAAAATCACTTCCTGTAAAACTGTGAATTTCCCTCTGAGGTCTCTCCTTTATGTATTAACCAATGCCAATTCATCTTCACTGTAGACATATCACGCAATCCTTGGTGCAAGTTGGATTGCCGGCAAATTCAGGTAAATATGGTAATAAGGGATTTCAGCTCTCTTAAGAAACATGATGTTGGATTAACCAAGAAGGAAAATGGTAGAAATATTGTGAACATAAGCATTTATGGAAGTCTGATGGGTCGCTACTAATCTAGGAATAAGAGGTTGTTGATTTTATTATAATTCACATGAATATTCCAGACTGGGCATTTTGATTCAACAAATAGTAATGAATGAGAGATTCCTGTTCTATATCATCTAGAGTACTGTATCAACATCTTCCAATATATCTGGATCACTTCTTCCCAAGGAACAAATAGCAGAAAGTTAGTATCAGTTTACAAAATAGGGATCCTTTGTCAGAGTTAGACATGGCCATGAACTGTTCTTGCAGAAAACTGCTAGATTATGGATAGATTCTGATGTAATGCACATAAATTGTGCTTACTGTATATTTTTACATCTTGGCAAACTTGCTTTTTTAAGAGCTGAACTTCAAAGTTTTGTTTTTGCTTTTTTTTGTTTTAAATTTTTTTGTACATTTCCCAACACAACAAGAGATACAAGTAGCAGTTTTCTAAACATTTGAACTAAGTTGGTTTGAACAAATTAATGGTTTTGAGCCATCAATAGGAGGACGTCACCTTTAAAAAAATGGTATGTTTTTTGGTACTTTAACAGGTTCTTTTTACGACATTTTAATGTCACACTTGCCATGGACTTAGCCTTCACTGCAAGAAAAGTGCTTTTAACAAATCAGAGGAAACCTGTCTCAAAAATAATCAAAACTTATGAGTGATTTAAGATGATGTATGGTTGTATGTACTGTTTCAAAACTTTCACTGTTTAGCCTTATTTGTGATCTAAATATACATTTAGCCTCTATTTAGCTAAGAGTCAGATTAAATGCAAATCACTTAAACAGTCAGTTTCCCATTTTTTTTCCTCCTGTGTACATGATATAGATGACTACCCCTAAAAATTCACTGTTCTTCAGTGTGAGGCCTCTTTTGAGAGAACTGTATCATATGTTACATGAAATGTAAGAATATATTTAAAATATCTTTTCAAACTAGAAGTTTCTCTTCTATCAGGGAATACAGATTTGAACTTTAGTATTAGATGGTAAAGGAAGTTCCTTAATCAAAGGAATTAACCAATGCCTAAACAATTTAATATATATGAAAAGAACTAAAGCTGTTGAGTGTGCATAGAGTCTTGTCCTTTTATTTGTTTTGGAGAAGATTAAACCCTCACACAGCCCCAGAGACCAAATACAGATCTCCACAGTGAGACTTTACATTGCCAACAAATACTCCCCTAGGCTCACTAGAAAATGCATGGCCCCGAGCCTTAATTCCAGTGATTTTTCTATAGTGGAGATAGCTAAATTCAGCATTTCCCAAGACTGTTACAAGTTCTTTACAGTGTGTAGTCATAGAGCTCCTAAGGTAAGTCGCTTAACTGGTTTTCCTCTGTGTGTTCCACACACAGCATATGAACTAGATCGACCAGTCAAAAACCTGGGTTCTACTACTTGGCCTGACACTAGCTTGCTTTGTGAGCTTGGACAACATAGCTTCTGTTTCACCACCTGGGAAATTGCCAGAAAGGGACTTGGTATAATAAACTATAGCTGTTGCTATTGGTGGCCTCTACAAAAAATCTGTGTTGGACAAAATAAGTGCAAATTCAGGCAGGTGAAATTCAGAGAAGAAAAACAGGTGAAATGGAAAAACTGTAAAATTTCATTTGTTTTGTCTGAAACAAACAAACCCTGTTCTCTTGCTCTTCAGTGAGTCATCCTTCCTCATGCAGGAGTTCCCACTGAGTATGTGTTAGCAGAATTGGGCCCAGAGGATGTCCAGAGGAACATCCCCTGTGATGTCAGCCACTCACCCCACCCTATCAGAGTGGGTCTATGGTTCGGGGGGACGGGGCACATGCAGACAGGAGTAAGGGGCTGATGCTGGGGCCCCAGCCGGGGCCCCAGGTGCAGGGCCGGGGGCCAGGAGTGGAGCCCCTCCCCATCCCCAGTGGGGGCTGGCCCAGGCCCCAGCCATGCCCCCCCAAACATTCCTCCATGCCCCCCAAGAGGGGGTATGCCCACAGTTTGGGGACCTCTAGAGACTTTGGAAGAGAGGGAATCCATTTCCCCTGGATTTGGGGGTAGGAAATAAGAAGCCACTGGAAGGGCTCCTTTTTCCTCTGGAACAGAAGGAATGTTGGATGATGCAGGCTCCCCCTCCTCCCTTTTCCCTGGAAAGCCATCCTGTAGAGAGAGGAGGCAGGCAGAAAATGAATTGCCCAATAAGGGAGCCTCTATTAGGAACTAGTGCTGCTTCACCAACTGGAGAGAAGACTTAGGGCCAAGAACTCCACAACCAGGCACCAGCTCCTCCTACAGTCCCCATTTCAGATTGTACATATTTCACCAGCAGTTGAAAAGGAAGATACAAGGGGAGCTGACCAACCTCAAATGGCTCCTTCCTCTACTTTTTGCAGAGAAGGGGATGCTGCACACTTTCCCTTCACTTTAGCCCCTACACAAACTATAGTTAAGGTTGCCTAATGCTTTCCCTTAGAAGACCCTGTTTTCAATTGCTCATAACTGTGCCAAAACTCAACCATGCAGGCTGAAATTGCTCATGCCAAGTGTCTCCTCAGGATGACTATTTTTGGAAAGTTTCATCAAAAAGAGTTCAGCTTTCTCTCTCAGAATAAGGCTAGGGAAAACACACTGTGGAAAAATGCATTGTTTTGCCCATGTTAAAAAATCCGTACAGCTATTTCATTGAGAAACTCTAGTGCCTCCATGTTTTGGTGCAGGGACTTGAAATTTGGCCAAAGGGAGCTAGAGGGGAGTGGGGGTGAGAGAGAGAGAGAGAGAGAGAGAGACACTCTGCTGTAAGGATGTGCTTTTTAGCCACAACTAAGAAAATCCACCCAAATTTGCACAAATTTGGAAAACAAATTATAGTTTGCACACACTCAGTAGTGCATGCTAAATTCTCAGAAAGTTCCACTTGCACTGGGCATGCTCTATCCTGAGGCAGCAGGGACTAAGCCAGACCTCTCTGGCAATTGTTCTTCCAAGGAGCCAGGAGCTGCTGTGGCATCAGGCTCGGGAACCAAGAGCACTGAATGAGGCAGGGATCTTATAGAAAAAAAGTAGTATGTGATCATGTAATTATAGACTAACATAATGCAGACCCACACAGGATCAAATTAAGGTTGCACAGACAATCTTAATTCTGTATTCCCCACTTTTGAAACCTTAATGTTCTTCTAATGTAATTATTTTGGTTGTAATATCAATAAATAACAGCAGCACAAATCAAATGATTTTACTCATGAAATTCTTATACTTTTCAACCTATTATCCCAAAAAGACATACTAAAAAGAGTCACAGACAAGACTGTGGTAAGAGCTACTCTACCATATTTAAATTAGAGAAAGTATCTGGTTTTGGTACAAGTTGCTATTTTTTACTGCATAGCACAGGACCAGAGAAGAAAAATATTTACCCACAAAGCCAAAATGCATCACAAGGTAAAGGGAAAGAAGGGCTGGTCAAAAGTCTTCCATTGAAACTCTGAGGGAAAAATTGGATTTTCAACCAAATATGTTTTGTAAAGAGTGCTTTCCATGGAAAAAACGTTTTCAACAAAAGCTTTTGGGCCAAAGACAAAAAAAAAAAAAACAAAAAAAACAACAACTTTCAGTTGTCATCTGACAATTTCTCAGTTGTTGTTTTGGGGTTTTTTTTGGGGGGGGGGGGCAAAGTCCTGGTGGAAAAGTCCTTCCCATTTTCATCAGTATTTTTAGTGGGTTCCCTCCCCCTAACCCCAAAAGCCTGCTCTAGTAAAAAGCCATTTTACCAAGGAGAAAAAAGCAAGCACTCTCATAGCATACCCCTTTCTCAAGGGCTGTGTGATGGCAGAGAAGGAGTAAAGGGAGTGTAGACGTCTATGGTAGAGCCCTCTTCCTGAGGCAGAGGGCCAGATCCCTGGTTGTTATAAGTTAAGTTAACACACCACCAATGGAGCTAGGTCAGTTTACACCAGCTGAGATCTGGCCCAGAGTTCCTTCACTTAACCAAAACATCTACCCAGATCTGAGCAATCAGCTAATCAGCCATGTACAGCAGTATTCATACACAGGCTTGAGAATTAAATATTATGTAAAAATCAGTCTCTGTGGATTTCTTCTCTGATTTACCTAGTTATCACAAATATTGGAAGTGATTTTTTCCTCAAGTGACTACTCCCACAGGGCCCAATCCTGCACTTAAGTATGTGGGAATCTGGCCAGTGAGTTTGATGGGCGCTATCAAGCTAAGCTGTATAAGTTCATGCCACATACCACAATGCCAGCTCTAGCTGCTGATGTAAGGAATACTTTACAAGTATCGTGGCAACCAGATCGTTCAAAATAAGCACCACCAATCCTCCTGCAGTACAAACATTGTACATACTATCTCCACAGCAGGGAATTTGTCTGCATTCTCTTCTGACCTGGGAAGTCCTCCCAAGTTTATTTGTGGCTCCAGGCAAAGTGAGAGGGTTAAATCCAAAGGCCAAGTTACTGCAAAGTTTAACAGCTGTAATCGCTCCGACAGTATTATTCACTTGGCACTTACTCACACTAACTGCACACTGACAGTGCATCTATTGTTGGATTATGAAATCTGGGCCAGCGTGCTCAGTTGTTTACTGTAGGCTAAAAGGTATAAAAATATCAACAAGAAATATTGGTCACAGTTGAAACCACAGAAAAACAGAGTGGGGAGAAGCACAATAAATGTATGGATTTTTCCAACACTGCATATGTGGAGAAATGCCGAGGAAGATCATGTAAAGCAGAAGGAATGAGAAATACTTTAAGATGTATAAGGTGGAAAACCCTATCAGCTACATGTATTCAAGTGATAGAATTCAGTTTTTTGGTGTATACGGCATGAATTAACATGGATAGGGAAACTATTTTTATTTCCTTAACCATTTGACACTCAAATAGAGAATGCAGAATTAAACTGGGCTCTCCATTTCAGTGTCAGTTTCAAAGCGATTGCACTGAGGCAGAGTGATATCAGCATATTGCAACACCAAGTAAATGTTAGCTCCCCTAAACTGAACTGAAGATTCACAGATTACCCAAGTCAAGGTGCACATTAGAACAAGGTGATGGCTAAGCTAATATAAAGCAGTAGCATCCAAACAGAAGGTGAGCTATAAATTGAATGCTTTCATGAGCGGTGATATGATCCCAATATTGGTTAATTCACATATGAATCAATTGGTTCCCATCTTCAAAAATTTAGAACATACCAATGAAATATCTATGATTGAGAAAATTGCGAGGAAACCGCCCAGTTAGCTGCACTTCTTTCAAAAAGCTGCTGAAAATTTTCAATTAAAAACTTGCAGGAAATACTAATAATTTTCGGTGGTCCTGTATATTAGGCTATTGTGACTCATTACTTGTGAAATGTCTCATTGTGCAGAAACACAAGTAATTGTTCATTTGTGCAACATCCCTATGAATCTGACACCTTACTAAACACAAAAGAAGTGGAAAAGAGTTTCCATGTAGACATTCGACTCTTAGTGCCTGGCCAATGAAGTTTGACAAGTGGACACAAAGGGATGCCAAGATTACTGAAACACAGAGGCTCAAATTTTTAACAGTGCATATGTATCTTTGCATATACAAAATTGTTCCATGCACATGGCACAAGTCAGTCAGGGTTGTGTGCACACAAATCCCAGACTCACGCAGTATCACACATTATATGAACACTTAAGAATTTGGATCATGCTTTTCTAGGAGAAAAGTTCTCTAATGTGGAAGGACTATTCAGTGCAGATTAATGAGTGAGGAGGACAAAGCTTTATTTACTCATGAGCCAGCCAAATGGGGCAGGACTCAGGACAATATCCAGCAGTAAAAAGATATACTCAGAAGATTCTTCATAAGCATTTCCATTTCAAAATTATTCACTCATACACTGACTTCTGAGTCTGTGATCATGATGAGACTAATTCAGTTTTCGATGTACTTGAAGTATTCTGTTTGCTGAATTTGGCACCATACCGTCGAGATCAGACAAGAATTGGAGGCCAGAAGCAAACTTTTTAATTTCAGTTTGAGGAAATAGAAGATTCATGACTGCAGGAGGGTTCCAGTAATGGTGAGCAAAGTTTCTCCTTTTCACATTGCAAAGAATTCATGGCAAAACTGGAAGATGTTGCAAAAGTCGCCAAATTAGTTAAAATAAATAACTTTTGCAAATTTCACTCTGTGTGTTATATTGTTGATTGTTTGAGCTTTTTTAAATTATTATTTCTTTGTTCAATTTAACAGGAATCTTACATAGAACCAGATTCTAAGATCTTTGCACAGTCTGAGTAGTACCTTACTGAGAACAGTCCTGCTGAAAAAACTCAATGGGAATCAAAGTTAGTTACTACTTAACATGAGCAAGGGTTGCACAATTTGGATATATGTTTTAATGTAAAATCTTTCATTAAACTTCAATGAAATGTAATTAAGCTGGTTAAAGCTACCTCCCAAACATGAAAGTGCCTTTAAAGAAAAAAAGGTATAGTTTTTCATTATGCAAATGACTGTGGTTGAAGGAGACAATATGAGAACTGGAGGGTGGGAAGAAGTGTTTTGTTAGAGTGGCAGCAAAGCTTTTTATAAGGCAGACCTAATGATTGTTTCCATGTCAAGGTTTGATCCTGCTCTCTGAAGTCAACAAGAGTTTTGTCATTGACTTCATGGGGAGCAAGGTCTGACTCCTGTTGCTTTCCTCCACTTTCAGCCTCCAAAATAGCTAACACAAAATAAAGAGTAGCCTTTAAATATCATTCAGGCTCTGAATGACTAAACTAAAGGTCAATCCAAAATTGTAATTGCCTCAAATACTTTCAGTTATTTAAAATCTCTCTCGTGCAGTGAAGATAAGTAAGGTTGGTCAGGGTGAATAGAAGAGTTCAGCAGATGGAAAGATCTACTTATATTTAGAGCAGGACACTAACATCCTAGATTCCATGATCCTATATGCAGCAAAAGGTGAAGTGGGTTGCAAGCCAGGATCCTCATGACCCTGTTAAGAAGAATAAGGAAGGTGTTGTAGCTAAAGCACACGGTTGTGACTCAAGAGATTTACATTCAACACCATACTTGGCTGCAGTCTGACTGTGAGCAATTGACTTGCTCTCCCTGTGCCTGAGATCCGGGTCACTAAAATGAGGAGACTATCTCCTTACTTAACACAGGGGTATTTGTGAGGGACTCAGACTTCTGTGAGCAGGGCCATACAAATACCTAGCTCAATCCTTGGCCCAGATTGTGACCAGACCTTGTGGGTAGTGCACTAGAGCATTATGGTAAGGACTAGACAATCTTGAGATGTAATGTGAATGCTTTATGTGGGCAGGTTCACGCCACACTGCCTGGATTAAAAATGCATGAACCCCAGCCTCTCTCACTTCACAAGTACCCTACAATATCAAAAAAAGGGACAGAGGCAGGCACCATTGTCTTCCCCGTAAACATCACTGCTGCAGCTGACCGTGGCACAGCATACCATCTCACCCGTATAATCTAGTTATACAGCATCATGAAGACTAGAAACTAAAGCAGCACTGAGAAGGCCTCTAGTAGCAACAGCATCCAGAATAAGCAATAGCATCTGCTGGGAAGATCAATCTCTGAGGGTACATTCTCCAGCACGCTCTGTGCTGCCAGCTGAGAATTCCCTTTGGATAAGGGGAACTATCAACTGGTGTAAAGCTGGTGGAAGTGGTGTAGCCACCTCCTGAGCCACCTGGTGTAGGGAGGCAAGGCATGTGTAGCAGGGGGAGATGTAGCAGAGCTCCACTATGTCTATCTTGCACTGGAGTAAGGTCACTTACAGGTCTCCTCTTGAGCTGCACTAACTTACACCAAGGAGGGGTGGTGCACAACTCAGGAGCCATCACTGGCTCACTGTATCCCCCAAATTCTGCTCGGGCACAGTGGAAAGTCTATCATCAAAATGTTCCATCACTTGATATTTGTATCACACAATGCAGTCAGGACCTTTTTAGTTTATGTATTTCTAACAAAGGCACAAAGAGCCATGAGCTCTGATGGCGAATGATCCCCATTCATTAAGGAGGATAGCCATAATTCTTTTAGACATAATTCTCTGTCTGTTGAGACCCAAATGCTAGACAGAGTTAACATCGTGGGTTCATTACCTACTGATAGTGAACATAGATTTATATTATGGCTCACTATTACCTAAATGGAGCCATCAAACTATTTACTGTCCACAGCGAGCACCAACGAATACCAGACCACAATACTGACTTGAACCATTTTCTATATTTAGTATGCAAACATAATAAGTTTATATAATACCACAATAGATACTTTTTAAATAGTACCCTATGTATGTAAAACACATCCACAACTGAGCTGAACTGAGCTCTTGAGGCCAAAATCAGCCCACAAATATGAGCATTTAACTCTCATGGATTTTAATCGAAGTTCCACATGGTGTTTAAAGGCAGAATTTGGAAATTAATTTTTTTAAACTATAAAATCAGTCTGAACAAAGGATTTTGTAGCCCTACAGGCAGCCTTTGGGGTACATTGCCCGCAAAATATAAGATTTGCCATCTTATTTACGCACAACAGCAGCACTCAAACCAAGAAATGCACTGCCACAGAGCCCTTCAGATCTGTGTGCACCAGCTAGTGACTGACAAGCCAAACTGCATGGTCAGATACGAAGAACTTAAATTCATTTAAGCTACTTTATTCAAATAATATAATCCACAACTGAAATGAATACGTCTTTATAAAATAATTCCTTGAGGTTTTATCGAGCTTCAGACAGCATATCTAAAAATGTGGTTTTGGTTTTGTTACCACAAGGTTTGTTTGCATCAGCAACTCCTAAGATTTGGCATTGTTTATTTTAAATGAATTATTTTCCCATTGTGGGGATTATGGATTTATTAGCTGCCTCCTCTCTTCGGTTCTGTTTTACAGATTATGCCATGAGTTTTAGTCCGAGACACACAGACTAAGGCCCAGACTTGGTTTTATCTATATACATACATACATACACTCCTCACCTTCTATTATTCCTACTTGTAAACTGCTGACAAAGTGCTGGGGGGATACACACATTTTTCCTCTCTCCCCCACCCACTCATGGTGGAAAACAATAGGAATGTCAAATCTACTTCTCCTTCATAGCACTGGTGAGAACATTACTGGATTCTAGTCCAGTTCTGCTGTCCACAGTTAAAATGAGGATGAAAGTCTGAAAAGTGTTCATTAAAAAAAAGCTACAACAATGATGGAAGTATGACACCTGAATTTCTGGTGTGAAATACAAGCAAGAAAAAGCCCCTTTATAAGTCATGAAGCAGACACGGGCATGAGCCCTGTTTTGGTTTCCTTTGCAGGTTACCATCTTCACCCTGTCACATCAATCTGAAGTGTTTTATAAATGAGGTAATAGCTGTGACAGTTCTGGAAACCTGTCTTTGTAAACTTATGGATTCCATTTGATTTTATGAACTCTTTTTAGGACTATAACCTTCAATGTAGATTAAAGTTTCCATTTTATAGTTGGCAGACCATGTTTGTGAACCTCAAACAGGGTCATAACAAGAGTCATCAACAACTGATTAGCCTTAGCCAGATAGTATTAGGGGGAAAGGGGATGACAGACTGAGGAATTAACTTTTAGTGATCCTCTGCCAGCATCCCCACTCAAGGGCCAGAAGAATGAAACAATAGGAAGAGATGTCAAACCCACCTTTTAGAAGAGCCAGGTTCTCTAACAAAATGGCAGAGAGACCATTGCCAGAACAGGAGGAATGAGGGTAGGATGGACCAGACCTTCCCAAACACTACAGTTCAAAACCCAAAGGCTCCCAGGACTGAAAACACTGGAGAGAGGGGTTGCATTCAGGTTTTTGTTATTTTGCCTGGATCTGTATCTCTTGTGTGCTATCTATGAATCAAGTGAGTGTTTTAGAAGTTCCTTTGCAAAGCTTGTGTGTTCCTTGCTTTCTCTGTCACATGCTCCTTGGAGAGGTAAACTGGAATGCCCATGAGACTGGAGCTCTGGAGAGGGTGCATAAGCTACTGGAGAGTCTGGGAGTGGTGTGAGGGTTCCGCACTGACCTTGAGGCCTAGGGCAGCTGGACCACAGGGTTCCTCATCCCAATGAGGGGGGCAGACAGGGATTCTGCACCCTCAGAAGTGTACCTAAATTGCCAAAAATAGAAATAGTGCCACTCAAGCCCACTTGCTGGAACCAAAGTTTGGGTCTGTGGTTAGATGTTTGGCTGCGTGTGTGTTCTCCATCGGCTGCCCCAGCTCTGTGCAGACAGACAGCACAGCAGACCTCGAGCGAACTGCCTAATGACCACAAGATCCATTAAGATACAAAGGCGCCAGGCCAGGTTTATTGTCGACAAAGCACGGTAATAACACCTGGCAGACTCTACGAGGATACTAAGGCAGGTATTCCTGTGACAATGGATGCAGCTCAGTGAACGGCAGGACTTTCCATTCCCCCCTCTGCTGGACAAAGATACTCCCTCTGAGATGCATCTTTATACCCTGATACAAACATGTTAGTACTGCCTCTTTGACATAGTTAGCTTAGCTCCCCAACGTCGCTATTTATCACTCATTATCTTGTACATGTTGGTTATATCAAAACATCTCTATTACGTACTGTCATCCTGACCTTATCTTTTAGGAGGCGTCGGTGTGTTCCTCTTATCCTTGCGGAATGTTTTTGTACTACTTATATCAAGATGTGTTTGCATGACCACTCTCTGACTAGCACTTCTTAGGAATGTATATTTCTGCAATATCAGCCCTGTTCTTGCCAAATTCTGTGAGCAGGTCCTGCCTCATACCAGGCAAGGGATTATGTCTCAGGTTCTCTTCCTACTACAGGGTCCACTTATGATAGCCTGGTGTCCTGGCTGAGTCCCCACCTTGGGCATGGTCAGTAACACAGGCACATGGTAAAAGGCCATATAACTAGCCAGTGTCAAAGTAAGGAATTCCTGGCTCTCCTCCATTCACTCACTCCCACTAATTATGCTTTTTATTTCCAAAAACACGTTGTTACTGTGTGCCATAGTCACATATATAGGTTTCATATACAGTGCACTACTATGCAGGGGAAAACTCACTTTAATTCTATAGTCCAAAGTTTTCAAAAATAGAGGCCTAAGTGACCTATTTTCAAAAGTGATGACCACCCATAGCTCTTATTACCCAATGAGATACTTCCCCACCACCCCCAGCATAAATAACTTAGTCCTCAAGCGTTGCCATTTTCTGCAGATCCACTCAGTGCATGTGATGGTAGCATTAAGGCCTATGAAACTTACAATTGTTCTGATTCTGTAAGAAACATACCAGTCTCCTGCACACTAATAAATTGCACAATGAGAATTAATGTAGAGCCTTTACTGCACTGTCCCACTTGGGATTAACAGATGCCAAACATTCAATTTGCCGAAGGAGTACGGATAATTACTTGTTTAACACAGCAAGAAATTTATGACCTAGGGTAAAACTTTCAAGAGCATATAAGTTACTTAGGATTCAGTGGAACTTAGGTGCTCTTGAAAATTTTAACCACTAGTTTGGAGGACAAATCAAGCTATAGGAAATGGACCCTGTTTCCAAAGCACACAGCATTGTTAATTTGATTTTGGGTGAGAGGGAGCAATTTGCTGTAAAGGAGGAACTAGTATTAATTGTGTTTTTCTTTCTTTTTTTTTTTTTTTTTTGCCCTCAAAGAATCAAGCTGCTTTGCCAAAATATAAACAAACTTTTCATTGAAATTTCACAAGTTGTAACACACTAACCATTTCAGGTTTTCATCAGAGTTATGGGTATTTTATCAAACACTGACCAGCAGGGAAGAGCTGATGCATCTGTCCGTTGACCCCGAGTAGGGTTTCCAACTTTCTACTGGCACAAAACTGAACATCCTTGACCCGCCCCTCCTCAAAGCCCCTGCCCCTTCTCTGAGGCTCCACCCCCGCTCATTCCTTCCCCCCTTCCCTCTGCAGCTTGCTCTGCCCACCCTTACTTGCTCATTTTCACCGGGCTGACTCAGAGGGTTGGGGTGCGGGAGGGGGTGAGGGCTCTGGCTGCGGGTGTGGGCTTCGAGTTGGGGCCAGAAATGAGGACTTCAGGGTGCGGGAGGGGCTGAGGCTGAGGGGTTCAGAGTGCAGGAAGGGGGGTGTGAGGGCTCCGGCTGGGGGTGTGGCAGGGGCTGAGGGGTTCAGAGTGCGGGCGGGGGAGTGTGAGGGCTACGGCCGGTGGTGCGGCCAGGGGTTTGGGCTGCAGGAGGGTTAGAACAAAGAGGTTTGGAGGGCGGGAGGGAGATCAGGGCTGGGGCGGGGGGTGAGGGCTGGAACCAAGGGGTTCGGAGGGTAGGAGGGAGATCAGGGCTGTCCCCCATCTGGCTCCTATGCGGAAGCGCAGCCAGGCAGCTCTGTGCACAGCACCACCCCCAGGCACCACCCCCGCAGCTCCCATCGGTCGTGGTTCCTGGCCAATGGGACTGATGCTTAGGGCAGAGGCAGCGCATGGAGCCCTGTGGCTACCCCTACACATAGGAGCTGGACGGGAGACATGCTGCTACTTCCGGGAGCCGCTCGGAGCCATGGCAGGCAGGGAGCCTGCCTTAGCCCCGACTGGACATCTAACAGCCCAGTCAGCAATGCTGACCGAAGCCATCAGAGTCCCTTTTCGACCAGGCACTCTGGTCAAAAACCAGACACCTAGCAAGCCTAACCCCAGATCACAACTGTCCTGCACTGAAGCTATTATTGCTTTACGATAAGCATCTGTAAGAGATATTCGAAAGAAAGGCTCTCTTTTCCTCCCCGAAAGCCCAGCAAAGGCAGCCAGTCTCAACACTCCAAGACATCAACTCCGTATGACATCTCTTGCTGATTTAAAAGCAGCCCTGATGTACTCAGAGGTGCTTAGCACGAGGAACAAAATTTTTCAATTGGCAGAAACATCTGAGCATACTCAAGCACGCTTTTTACCAGGATTACTATGTGGCTACACTCCAGAGCAGAAAGGCTTTGTCCGTTCAAAGAGTGTGTGTGAACGATGGGCTGGGATTTTGCTGCATTTTATCCTGCTTGGGATCAGTTTTTGAGCACATATCATACTGTATCTGTTTCTCTCCCACAACAGCTACAGAATTGTTGGAAAAACAAGACCAACTGCTTATGGGGTAAAAGAAATGGCTTCAGGCGACTGATAGCTTCAAAACACACACACACAGGTCCTCCCTTACACTTCTCACAAATACAAGGGAGTTGACCCCAATGTCCTGTTTGAATTCTAGTGTGGATAACTGCGTTTAGCCTGTCTGTAGTATTCCCAAATACTCAAAAATCATGAGCCAGACCTCTTTAAAAAAAAAATTATGAGATTATCTTAAATAATTAGGAGATAACAGCCTCAAATTTATTAATTTATTTTGTTTTCTGGCACTGAAGTCACAAGCTTTTCTCTGCAACCATGAGGGTTACAAACAACAGGGAGGCTGACATCATCACATACACAACTGCAAAAGGGGGAACTTTAAAAAAAAACAAACCCCAACACCTAATATCACAAAACTCATGATAAAAATCACAAGAGTTGGCAACTTTGCTTTAGTTTCAGATGGATAAACTAGCCTAGCTTGTCACAACTTGGCTATGTGCTGTTAAACAAATGCCACTGTCCACTCCAGGGATGGATGATTTACTTATCCTTTTTTATAAAAGGGAACACAAAAATGCAGAAACTTTGAATGTATTTGTGAACCCTGGCTCCTGTCCTCACTGGGAAAGAAAGGGGACGTACATACATTAAAAATAAAAATTTACCTACTCATTACACAGTGAGAAAAAGCAGCTAAATTTTCTAAGAAACCTCCCTGTAGTGTCATAAATGACAATAATAGTTCTTGTAAGTGGCTGTATTTCACCAGCAGGTGAAGTGATCATGAATCCTCCCCAAAATGCTTTACACTGGGTGTCATACTTAAAAAAAAAAAAAAAAAAAAAAGCCAGTTTCATTTTTCTTCCTAGAAGCACTGAAGGGGGGATTGTGAGTGATCCATCTATTCCGTATGAAAAGACATTAATGGGACATTAAAATTGCATGGTCAATCACTCAGGTCAGGAAATGCCAACATTAAGGCTGTAGGCGCAACCTTCACGATGTTCCCATGTTTACACTTCATGATGCAGTCTTCAATTGTGTGATCACATCACTCAGTGTTGCCAGATCTCATGATTTTTTCTGAGTGACTTGATTTTGGCTGGGGCTGGAGCCAGTCTGGGATGACTGGAGAAGCTCCAGCCCTCTAGTGAATTTCAGCCCTCTGATTGGCTGCCTGCCCCCATCCTGGGCCACCTTGCAACATCCATCCTGAGAAAGGGGCAGAAGGGGATCAAGAGCCCCTGGAGCTGCACCCACAGCCTGGAAGAGGGACCCTGTCGCAGTCCCTAGGCCTAGGAGAGAGGGTGAAGAACCACAGGACGAGCAGAGGAGAAGCTGAACTGAGTGGGGGTAGGGTCTGAGGGTTGCTGAACTGAAGTGGGTGGGCAGAATTAATTGCTGGGCAAGGGATGGGCAGATATAGAGGTGAGAGCTCCTACAACAGGGGCCAAAAATTACCTTAAAAATTTACCTAATAAATTTGGAAGCACTGGCAACACAAATTGTTTATTTGGCATGCACAGAATAGGACATGGTTGTACACAGTGTTACATGCATATTAAAGTTTTAAGAAATATTTAATTTAAAGGGAATTATTGGCAAAAGTGTGCAGGACTGCTAAATTCAAGAGATGAAAAATCATGATTGGACCCCAAATATCATGAGACTATTTGTGGGGTATTTTGCACGGTCTTCTGATTTTTTGAGCTCTCCCTATCCATCCCGTGTGTGAGAGAGAGAGAGACAAAGCCCCTGGATGGCACTGATATGGAAGTTGCATAGTAAATTGTAGTTATACAACAGACTGCATTTGTAATAGCCAAGCGAAGAACCATTCCCCAGAACTTCAAAGTGCTAGTGGCTTTGCAAAGAGAATAGACAATAATATAAGTAAATTCCATAACTGCAGCTCTCTATAGAACAGGGTATTCCAGTGGGGTGTAAAAGTCTGGAAAAGCCCCCCTCTTGCAACCTATGGTCTGGATAGTATCTTTGCTATACAGCCTAGGAGGCAGCATAATGCTGCACTGCACAAGGAATAGGGTAGAAACCAGACCCTGACTTCTACCCAGGCTCACTGTTGGTTCCATAACCAAGGCACTCATGTGTACACCTTGCAAAGCCATGCCACAAATTCTGCAGGAGCCCTTGCTTCAACCCAGGTGCACCTTTGGTACACTTTTCACTATGCGGGTGTGGTTAATTTAGTTCCAGAGGCTTCCTTAGTTCCACATTTGACAAGCTTTGCAGTTTTGTCCACCCCTTTAGTAAAATATACTGCACTTGGCCCATAGGTTTATGCTAAAAAAAGAGTTTGGTTTGTTGGTTGGTTGTTAACATAGGGAAATAGCTCAAAGATGGCTGAACAGCTTTTAGTCAAACATTAAGAAGAAAACTTTTTTTTTTTTATAGAAATCAGTGGTTACTGTCATAGGGCGTGCCTGCCCTGTTACAGCCCTTGACAGGCATGGTTCTGAAAGCACTCCCAGCCTTGATTTCCCCTCCCCATCGTTTTCTGTCTGTACCAGAGATGCAGGGAATGGAAATAGGGTGACCATATTTCCCAAAGAGAAAATGGGACACCGTGTGGGACTGGCCCCAGCCCGCCCTCCCCAGGCAGGGCTGGCCCGAGCCGCTCGCCCAAGCCCTGCCTGCCTGCTGCACAGGGCTTGGGCTGGTGTTGCTGCTCGCCTGAGCCCTACCTGCCCCCTGCCCAAGGCCTGCTTCCTTGCGTGGGGTTGGCATCGCCTCTCACCCATCGCATGTTCCTCCGCACCCCACTTTTTTGGACAAAAGTGGGCATTTGTCCCATTTGCTCTTGTCAACTGATCAAGTTGGCAAGAGCAAATGAGACAAACACCCACTTTTGCCAAATAGATCAGGACAGCCGGGACATGACTTAAAAAAGGGACTGTACTGGCCAAAATGGGACATATGTTCACCCTAAATGGAAACCACTATGCAACCTTAACTATAGCTGTTGCTGTCTTTCCTGCTATATGTGTTTCCTATTCCCTCACTGAATAGGACTACTCCCATGCTCAAAGTTAAGCATGTGCATCTTTGCAGGGTCAGGGCCCTTGGGATGAAAGCTACTTTTATCTTAAATACTATTAATATCACAATAATTTGTGTAATACCACTTACATTAGCTACTTCGTGATTTCATGCAAGGACCTGTTTTTAATGTTCAGGAATAGTTTGTATTCACAGTGATAAAAAATTTCTGCTGGATCAGAAGATGAGAAGTAGAGCTGAAAGCCTAAACTGGCTACCTCTCTACATGCTCATGTTCTAGCTTGATCTTGAGATACTTGGCAGAGTCTGGGGTCCAGATGACACCTATCTCTGTCCAATTTTTAATGGAGCTAGGATGTAACATATTTGATAAAAGCACTTCATGGATTTTTTGGTATTGTCTCCTTCCCCCTACTCAGAGAAATTCATAAATAACTACAATAATATTTACTAGGGATAAGTCAGGGACCTAAAATTAGGCTCATAATCGTTCTTTAGGTGTGACAGCCACCATCTCAGCCAACAAACCAAGGACCTCTAGAGCCAAAAAGCATGAGTTGCTACAGCTGGAACTGTAGAGCCAATCCTCTTTAGATTGGGACTGTCACAACTGATACCCTCTGCAGATTGGAGGCAGTGGGGTACGCAACATGTAACACAGTCACCAGTAACACACTCACCAAAACAAGTGGCCTGATCTTTAATAGCACTGCGCACCATGACTTCATTGCACATTGCTAGAAGCTCAGCATCTTTTTAAAAAAAAACAAAACAAAACAGGCTGCTTATTTGCATACCTAAATTTTGTAACTTAACTTTAGGCACCTACTTCTGAAAAAACTTGGTATTCGAGTTCTGGGAGTGGTTGTATTCAGGTTTGTCACTTTAAGCCTCAGATATTCTGTGAAATGCATGCATTCCAAAAGAGACTGGATTTTTGATGAAAGGACCATGCTGTTTTGTTCAGAGATTAACAAACAGATACTGCAGGTTCTGAGACTATTTTTCTAACCCGAGGTATGAAATTCTAACTAGCCAGACAGCTCAGAAACCAGGGTGACTGGTGCAACATAAGAAACCTTAGTACAACAGAAATACGCACATCTGACAATTACTTCATCACCATTCAAGTTTTTTCCCCTTGTTTCACAGTGATCACTCACCTTACCCCTCTCCAGAGATACTAACTACATCAAAACAGCACTCTCTCCAATGCCTCCAAGCTGCTGTGGCAAGGTAAAACTTACTTCTGGAACCACTATGATCAGATCTTACTGCCAGAGTAGCTGCAGAGGTAAAGAATTTGACCAAGCTTTTTACCTTGGGACTAATTTCTTCAAGTGAAACTACTTTTGCAAAAAATCAGCATTGTAGGAAGCAAAAAGCTGGTGACCAATGTTTTAGTCACAATGAATTTATTCATTAAGTGGTTTTTTTTGTTCAAGAAATTATAAGCACTGTACTTACAATACACTGATTATTTTTGTCTCCACATTTTGGCTGCAGACCAGTTTAAATGCATGAGGACTATTGTAACGAGTTTCTAGCGCTTGTGGGGGGAGAGCAGATAGCAAAAGGTCAGTCTTCTATCATTTTGGCTGCAGGAACAAACTTTTTTGGGGGGCGGGAGGTTATGGGTGGACGGTAGTCTATACCAAAAAGAATTACCCTCAACATCAACTATATGGAAAGTTAGAACCTACTGGGTGAAATCCTGGCCCCAGTGAAGTTAATAGGAGTTTTGCCACTGACTTCAGTGGAGTCAGGATTTCACTCTGCATTTATTCAAAAGCACTGTAGAAAGGGGGAAAGAAAATAAAAAAGACATTGATTTTTCTTAAAATAACTTATAAAGATAAGCACACAGTTTGGTCTTATTGATATGTGATTAATAATTAATGGTGCTCTGTTAGTGGCTAGTTTCCATTTACAAATGATTCAGCCTGACTTACCATTTAACCTCTTCTTAGGGAGTTATTTTGTTTATTTCATGATAATGATTTCCAAGTTTGAGAGTTATAGCATCAAATAATATATTGCACTTATGTTGATCAGGGCCCCGTTGTGCTAGGCATGGTACATATGCGTAGTAAGAGTCTGTTCTTCCCTAAAGACCTTACAATCAAAAAGCTAAAAGTACCATCCCCATTTTACAGATGGAGAAACTGAGGCACAGAGTGTGTCCTAAAGTCCGATAGTAAGTCTGTGTTGGAGCCAAGAACTGAATCCAGATTTCTTAAGTCTCAACCTAGAGTCTAAACCACAAGAAAATTCTCACTGACTATATTTATTCTCTTAATATTGGTTTTTATATTATTTGTAATTTATAAAGTTATTGCTTTTTTCTTATCATATTCTAATTGTGTTTAATTCAGCAGAAGATGTTGGATTTTTGTTGATTTTTCCTTATTGAAATTAATGAGTTTTCAAAGTGCACACCTGGCGACCTATTCTATACCATTCCCGTGGACTCATTAAGTACAGTAGCTTCAAACAGAACTGTCACTTCAGTTCAAATGTTATCTCTGCTCTGTTTTTTAATGCAACCCAGTGACACAGTATTTTTGTTTAAGTGACTATAAAAATGGCATCATTGGACACATTTGTTGGGTTAATGATTCAACACTGAAATTGATTTCGTTTTCAATTAAAGAGACTAAATCTGGCAGTTGGAATAACAAACGCATCTTTAGCTCTGAAAGTCTAGCTCATACATCCTCACTAGTACGTTAGCTAAATTCTGCCCTCAGTTACACCCATGCAACTCCATGGTCTTCACCATGGAAGCAAAAAGTGCTCAGCACCAATGCAAAATACCATACCACTTCTTTTTAGATGTCTAATTTTAGGCACCCGGGTTTGAAATTCTTGGCCTGAAGTTCTTACAATTAGAAAAGTCTCCAACATCGCCCAATGAACCAGAACGTTTTTAGAGCCAAAACACACACTAATGCAATCAGGGGGGAAAATATGGGAATAAACCTAGTCATTAGGATATTTCCTCCTATTTTAAATTATTTGTTTGAAGTCACATTTCACCATAACTGAGAAGAATGAGGTGTTAAGATTTAAAAAAATTGTGAAAAGTAACCCTTGACAAGCACTTTTCAGACCCAGAGTCCTACAACAATGAGCAACACATCATCACTTGAGTTTCAGCCTCAGAAGTCAGAGCTCTTTAATTTGTCAATGGTTGCTAAATCCTCTCCAGTGAGATATGCACTCTGATGCTCCAGCATGCAAGAGAGGTATTTGTATGTTTCAGTGATGCCATTCTGAATTCCAATAAGCTACATGCCTGTTTCTTCAGTAACTGGATGCCTCTGTTTTCACACACCGCTGCTAAGCAAGCAAGCAAACAAGCCAATGTCCCAGCAGTGCCTAGCAATAGAACCATTTTGTCAATCAACATCTGTTGCTAATGTAGCCAATTGAACAGGTTGCCAACCAACAGGTGTTCTTAATCTAGTGAGCTATAAAACCACTGTGACGGCTGTCAATAACTAAATTTTTTCCATCCTCTGCCAAAGCGCTCTAATTGCAAATTTTACATGCGATAGACATTAAACATAAAGTACGTACATACTTATTAGGCTGCACTAGTGTAACCGTAACCACACCACGATATTCCACTTAAAGGAAAAAACAACTTCAGTTGGGCTAACTGAAAAAAAAAGCTTACTAATTTATTGGCAGTGATACTATCACCCATGATATTTACTGTAGCATCATCATAGCATAAAAGGCTTAGATTGACAGTGTGCTAATACTTCACAATGACAATTTAATTCCTTTCATCTGTTCTGTATTTTCTGTTAATGCTATTTTTAGGAGGTACTGGTATTTGCAGAGGGATTTTACAGCCAGCTTTTACCTTAAAAGTGATTATTCAACAATAAAAATCAGATGTTTAACTTGTGATGGAAATGACTGACATTTATTTTGACTACACTGTTTGCACCGATAAAATATCTCAGAACAGAATTAGTACAGCACATATTGGCTAAGGTTCCCCAAATGCTTTAAAAAAAAAAATAGAGGGCCAAGCTCTGCACTCACACCTAGTGGCTTCTATGCATTTGCACTGGGAGTAAGTCAAGGCAGGATGTGACACCAAGTCTGACAATAGCCTTGTGAGGTAGGCAGGAAAGTCAAGCGCTTCCAAATTAGGAAGTGACACAATTAGGGCTGTTAATCCAACCTTAACACTGCCCCTTTCCGTGAATACATTATGAGGCAGCATTTAATTATATGAACACATGCTATTCTCCTCCTCCCGCCCCCCCCCCCCCCAAGGCACTTTACTCTGACTGCTCTGGATATAGTGGCCCCAGAAGCAATTTTGTTTGTATCTCATCTGGATGTTTGGTTGTCTGTGGCTGCTTCAGAACTATACAAGAGACACAGCAGAGGGCTGGGAGCATAGGCAGTGCAGTTAGGAGCCTGAAAATTAAGCAACAAAGCTCTAACAAGTTCTTCTGTGAATGTGCAAATGGAGATTTTTTTTAAATTGTTAAACAGGATTAAAGTTCAGCCAAGTCTGGATGCATTTCCACTGATACAGGAAAAGGCACGTCTCTGCCAAATTTTGCGTTCCTGCTTGAAAAAACACAACTCTATTAAAGCTGCTAAAATATATATCAAAGAGTCAGAACATTTTTACCATTGGCAAAACTGCCAATTTGCCAATAGCCGTTCTCAAAAATGGCTTCATCAGTTTTGGTCAAACATTAAAAAAATAATTTCACACACGGAGCCAAGACCAAGCATGGAAAATTTCAGCCTGTATAATTAAAGTCTGCCCTACTTATATGCAATTGCAAATTAGGTTATAACAGGAACTTTGGGCAACTTGCTACCGGTAAACATCTACTTCATTTTAACAATCTTAAAGGAACACCTAGCCTCAGGAGTTCAAATAGAGCCAGCATTTCACCCCCCGTTTTAAACTTCTTATACTGGAGAAGAGTTTAATATAACCACCACCCAGCTAAGCTAAGTGAAAAAAGCTTAGTGAAAATGTATCCCATATCTAGTTGGTTAAATTCCATCATGAAAGGAAAGGAAACCCATACATACATCATATAGTGAGATGGTACTGCGTCACCCTGCGTGACAGGACATAGCACAGGGAAAAGAATGGAGACAAGGGAACAACTTTATCTGTAGAGGACAGGATGAAAGTAGGCCGATATGGGCCAGTACCAGTGCTTTAACGTCGCTGCCCCTTTTGCTCCCCCCCGGGACGCCGATGGGGGGCGGGGGGAAAAGGGCAGCTGCCACGGGGCTGGTGATTTAAAAGGGCCCTGGGCTACCGCGGCAACGGCCGGAGCCCAGGACCCTTTTAAATCGTTGCCGGAGCCCCGGGCCACGCAAGCCAGGCAGTGCGGATGAGCTGGCTGGGGGAGGCTGACCCCCAGCCCCGCCCCTTCTCCCCGAGGCCCTGCCCCTTCCGGGGGCCCAGAGCCAGGCCCCCATACTGGTAAGAGATTAATATACTTTCACCCCTAGTAAAGGAGTTCATTTTCCTAGGTAGGCCCGAAGCCAGCAGGGACCAGATCTTCCCGTGTGTTGAGTATAACAGAGCCCCAATTCTGAGGTGCAGTATTGCAGAAGTGCTAATAATAAAGCATGTTAAAAAATGAAAGCCTTTGGCTCTGTTTTAGTGTCACGTGTGCTACTCATTATCACATAATTCCTTATAATCTCATATTGTTCACTACAAAGTCATTTTAAAAAAAATTACATTTTTTTTAAACAATAAAACTAAATTAAAACAGTACTGTGAATCTTTCAGAGCTAGATGCAAGTTGTTACTGGTGAAACTGAGCCTTTAAAGTTTTTCCCTTAAGAGTGAAGGGTTCTATAAAGTTACTGTATAACCTCTATTCTTTCAAGACATTTATTGGCATGGGCAAGCCTCACTAGGGTCCCCTCTAAAAGAAAAATGGAGGAACACCATTATATATGAACTGATATGACATCACAAAAGGTTTTCACAGGGTCATTATGTTTTATAGGGGAAATTTTGAAGTGAGGGAAGGTTTAACCCATCCATCTGACATTAAAGTGCTAGCATGACTGGAATGATGAAAGACCAAGAAGCTTTCCACATCTTAACGTGGTCATTGTTAAATGTAAAGAGAATATCAAGTGTCAAAGTATGGTTGTGCTAGGTGTTGCAAGGACGAGCTGAATAAGCAGACTTGAAAGATGCTTCACATCTGTGGATGCTCTATTTGTTCACCACCTCGTTTTCCCTCATCAATGTATCAACTACTGCTCTATTATAATTCAGCACTTTGAGAGGAAACAGAAGAGCTGACCGCTGGGAACGTAACTTGGATGCCTATGGAGGTCCTTGAAAATAAAAAAAATTGATGGGGCCTCTGCTGTGGTAGCAGAGCTGATGGGACTCTCAGTTTCAAATATTGTATCACATTGTGACCTTTCTTTGATGTATCCTGGTGTGGCTGACAGATGTACTTCAGCATTGACATTCAGAACGTTTCAAACTAATCTTGCTCTTCATGATAGGATTACAAGGCAGAAAGGGCCTTCTGTATGATCCAGCTTTATAATAAAAGTGAAAAAGATAAGTGAACCCCAATTTGGCTACAGGAGACTGTCAAGATGGAATTCTACACCTCCTGAACAATATCAGTCTCAGTCACTCCAGATGCTGGAATGGTAGCAGGGATAAATTAAAGGAGATAATTTTGTACGTCAATGTGATCACTCTTTGGTGTGAGGTTCCCCTTTAATTCATTTTGTTTGTCCAATCACAGTGCTGAGAAAACAAATTAAATCAGTTTCCAAATGAAAGGAATCATAATTTGAAAGGGTTGGAGAACTAACATTCTAGAAACTTTCAAAGAGCTAACAGAAAATAGGTCTACTTGAGAAGTATTTTTTTCCTGTAGTTCGAATGTTTTAAATGCAAGTACATGGAGTAAAAACTGATAGACTGGAACAAAACAAGGGTTCAAAAGGGGTCAGAGTCGCCTACGGCATACAATTCAGAGACAAGGGTAAAACAACCTATAATGTACCTCACTTAATGGTCTAGTTCTATAACATAGGGAGAAATATCAGTCCATCCGGTGATTAAGTTTATACCCTGCAATCTGGTGATTTTTAGGAATGGCACCTTACACTTGGAAAGTCCATATGCAAGTGGTTACATGTGGAGACACCTAGGTCTGTTTGTATATTTCAACAGTAAACTAGTCTAACCTCCTGCATTACACAGGCCATAGAATTTCACCCAGTAATTCCTGCAGTGCGGGGAATTATTTTTTCCTAGTCCTCCTAGGCTCTGTCATGGATTTGCAGCATAGTGCCTCTTGGGTCATCAAGCCTATTTCCCTGCTATTGCAGACAACCCACTCAAATAATCCTGTTCATATACTTAGCAAGCTCCATCTTAAAATTAATTAGGTTGTTTGGCCCTGCTCCTCCTATTGTAAGGCTATTCCAGAACCTCACTCCTCATTTCTAGCCTACATTTATTCATGACCTTTCTGTGCCTCAGTTCATCCATCTGTAAAGCCCAGAGCTGGATCACAACACTGAAGTTCTGATTTAGATCAAAAGTTTGGAGGCATTTCTGGGGTTTTGGTTTGGTGCATTACATACTCATTGAAGGGGCGAACCACAGAGTTCAGCTTGAGGTCCAAATTTTCCCCAATTTCAGAGGTGTTCAAACAGAGGATTCTGGCTCTGACCCACCCTTAATAGAATGAGTATACTACTAAACTGCTTCCCACGGTGCTATGTAATGTTTGCTTGGGGCTTTGAGATCCAGAGATGAAGTGTTCTACCATGCAGGGGAGATAACTGATTTTTGGTTTGTTTGTTTAAAAAAGGACAACAGTTTTAACCACCATCATCCTGGTTTCCATAGCTATTTTTAGAGTTCCAAGATAATAGCTCTGGGCAAAGAATGGGTGAGACAGCCTCTCACCACAGTGGCTGTGAAGATTGTTTCTCTCCAGATGGGAAAGTCCAGTTCATGCTGGTTTATTTGCCTACTTATAATGTATACTGACTTAATATTTCTCCCGTTATTGCCTTGCTGGAGTATGGTATTCCTGGTCCTTCATCTGTATTAGGGAGGCTGCTAGCCTTTTATGGGTAAGTCTTATAGAATTCCATAGAAAAAAAGTCAGCTGATAATATTGGCTTAGGCACAGTGTTGCAGTCTTAGAAATGTTCATCATGATCTACATCGCCCTGATGCCCAGCGCTCTCCTCAGTGCCCATCTTGGGGAGGGGACTGACGTTCAAAACCAGGCAGAATGTCTAGCAGAGTGACAAGTGGCAAAAAGAGAAGTTACCAGCCCTTCTCCTGATTCATAGCAGTGTACAAAAAAATTTACTAGCACAAAGTGGACGCAGCCCACTTCAATGACCTCAATTATTGTATTTGTATTATTGTATTGTATTTGTAATGTTGTGCAGCTGGACAGTTCTGTAGAATTATCCCACCTTACAACTCCTACTTTTTCTCTGCCAAAGATGCCAGCCACGATCACCTCCAGCAAGCACTTTCACGCTCTCTGCCACCTGCACCTTAAAACCAGGAAATGCTCACAATCCATCCAGCCCTGACCCAATCTGTAAAGCCACCATCTTACCCTTCCTTGAGTTCTTCCTCAAAACTCCTCTTTTGTAATGCATATAGAAAACTGGCCCCTGATAAAAGCTACATAGGTGGCAAATTGTGGTTACTGCTCCTGACTAAGAATTACACACATCCTATTGTTTTCATTACCCTACAAGCCACCCCCCAAACCACCTTTGCATCTTATCCTCTTGTGTCTTGCTTTTAAGACTGCAAGCAATTTGGGACTGGGGCTATCATTTTTATGTTTGTACAGCACCTTCCATGATGGTGCCCAGGTCACAAGATGCATTTTAAGAGGACCAACTTATTCCCAAGGAAGTAAGGACTAACTCTGCATTTAAACACATGCCAGTTCAAAACAAAAGAAGAAAGTGCATAAAATAATTTGGTAATATATTAAGCCATCCTAGTGTTTGTTAATGCATTTACTTTGCTATGGTAGCAGCACTGGGAACTCCTTGGCCATTAAAGATCTGGGCCAGTATGTTGTACACACCACTATAGAAAGGCAAATAACTACTGCTCTATACTGTTTAAAATCATTTATCAACCTTTTTAAATTTGTGGACCCCTAAAAAATTTCAAATGGAGATGTGGACCCCTTTGGAAATATTAGACATAGTCTGTGGACCTCCAGGGGTACACAGACCACAAGTTGAAAACCATTAGTATAGAATGTTTGATAGTGGCATTCTCCCAATATACGGGAAAAAGGGAAGAGTCGATGTTCTAATGAACTGTCTTTACAGGAAGCACAGGGATTCTCTTCTGCAGTTTACTGAGAGGGTACTGCTCTAACAAGTTAGAAAACAACAATAGATAAGAGATACACAAATAGCAAGTGCCTGTTTTTTTTAAAAAAAACATTTACTTCCTTCTGCCTCCATTCTACCCCTCCAAAGAGCTCTCTAGTTTACTGTATGTCAGTGGTATGTAAAACTATGCATATTTCCCTCCCCCATCCCCCACTATCTAAAAGCATTTAAATGTTACTGTAAATGTCCCTATTTACAGCACTGAAGTACTGGCAGGGATACAGGAATTCTAACCAAAACTAGTGAAATTAAGATAATTTTTCAGTCAGTTCAGAGCACCCAGTTCCCTTTTTCAGAAAGAACAAAAAACTAGAGCCTGAAAAGTTAGGACCTGATCCCGCAAAATTTTACTCTAAAAAATAGTGCTTACTCACATGACTAATCCATTTTTACTAGCTTTATTTATTCTTAAAGCAGACAGACCTGTGCCCTGTTTACATTTATTCAGCTCAAAAAAAGCAAACTTTGGGTGGTTTGTTTTTCTTCCTTTGTTCCATGCTGCACTTCTCATTTTGAATGTCTCCTTTTAGCCGTCTTTACCATCCAGATGCAGCCAGCAAACTCATTTTATATTAGGCATTGATAAAATTTGCTTTAGCAAGACTCAAAAAGAAGTTGAATTCTTTATTGGGCCATTGGATTTGTCAGATGCAGCATGCAACCTGTCATTATCAGAGCTTTTGAAAAAAACCAACAGCAAGTTTTACAGGTTTTGTAATGTATCTACACAGTATCTGAGCTTGTTCCAAATTATCTCATTTTGGGGAATTTTCTGTGTATATCATAAAAAAGAAGGCCTGAATGCATGTTAAATTCATATTAGGTGTTTTATAGACAATACAGCATTTGACAAGTTACAAGAATTCAGATATTTGCAACTGGGGGACGGGGGAGAGGGAGGAAAACAAAAAGCATCTCAGCCCCATCCATTCCCTCTTTGACTATTAAATACCTTGCTTGCCTTATTGCTTTCCCTCGCTGTAAGAGTCACAATAAGACCTTTTCATGCTGCTTATTCCACTCTTCTAATTAACTCTACATAAGCAGCATCCTCATCCTTGGAACAGAAAAGCGTACTTGAAAGTTTTCTTTTAACATAGTTGATGGCTACTTTATCAGAACCATTGACGTTAGAGCCTGTAAAATCCACAAGATTTCCAAGCCATACCCTCAGCAATGTTTTCTCTACTCACTGGACAACAGCTGTTTATAGATATGTCTAGACCAGGCTTAAAAAGTGTGTTTTTAAGATAGCTGGTTAAGGTGAAGCCTAGACTAACATGTCAACATAAAACCATAGTGTAGGCAAGTGAAGTTGTAACATGTTAGTTAAAATGTCTGAAAATAAATAAACATCTTCCATTTTAGTCCAGAGATATAGCTTAGAAGTCTGGTTCAGACACACCAAAGTAGAACCTAAGGAGCCCACAGTGATGGGTGTTCTTTAAGACCCCAAATCAGGTTATTTGTATCAAATAGTGCCACACAAGGATTGACCTTAACAGCTCAATAAAATTAATTAGGAGCCTGCTTTTGGCAGGTTAGCTTGTTTATTTACAAAATATTCCTGTTTTGTGTTCTGTATGAGTTTCAGCTACACTCTAACTGATTGGAACAAATCCAGCTCCATACACTAATCCTCTAACATAAGGACCCTGCTGAAGGCTAATAGCACTAATGGAATGTAGTAGTGGACTGGGCACCCCCATTATCAAAAGATCAAGTTTTAGGCAACCTGGCTAAGTAAATGGAAGTACTATTTTTTTCTCTCTGAAAAGAAATGGAGTTCAATTAAGCACTCTTATCTCCAGTTAAATGGAAATACTTGTATATTGATGGTAAATAGTGGGGCATTCATGACTCCAGTGTATTCTGTTACAAAGAGTAAGAGCAGAAATGTTCCATTTCCAATGTGCCATTGTACTGCACAGTTTTTGTATTGGCCATTAAAATGAAAGGGAGAAAATGGAGATGGAAGGCATAGTATACAAGAAGGAGCATAAAGAAGACTGAAGTGGGGCAAAAAAGAACTCCCACAAGATTTAGGTAGAGTAATTTACAGCCCATAAAAAAGTTTAAAAAAATATTTATAACATGCAAAAAATTGTAAATAGAACTGCAGTGTGCTTTAAAGAAATCTAAAGACTAACCATAATAAAGTTATTGGGTAAAATTTTCAAAAGCACTTAAAGTGACGAGTGCCTAAGTCACTTTTGGAAATGGAATTTCAGCTCCTAGGAACCTATGTCCCACTGAAAAAAAAAAATCTGTGAGACTTAGCTCTGGTCTACACTACATGGTTAGGTCAAATTTAGCTACATTAGGTCGATTTTATAAGCAATGCGACTACACAACCAACCCCGTTCCATTGATCTAAAGGGCTCTTAAAATCGACTGCTGTACTCCTCCCCGGTGAGGGGAGTAGCGCTAAAATCAACCTTGCTGGGTCGAATTTGGGGTAGTGCAGACACAATTCTACAGTATTGGCCTCCGGGAGCTATCCCAGAGTGCTCCAGTGTGACCGCTCTGGACAGCACTTTGAACTCCGATGCACTAGCCAGGTACGCAGGAAAAGCCCTGGGAAATTTTGAATTTCATTTCCTGTTTGGTCAGCGTGGCGAGCTCAGCAGCACAGGTGACCATGCAGTCCCAGAATCGCAAATGAGCTCCAGCATGGACTGAACAGGAGACACTGGATCGGATTGCTGTATGGGGAGAAAATTCTGTGGAGGCCAAACTCCGATCAAAAAGAAGAAATCCTAATATATATGCCAAAATCGCACAGGGCATGGTGGAGAGAGGCTACAACAGGGACACACAGCAGTGCCGTGTGAAAGTTAAGGAGCTCAGGCAAGCCTACCAAAAGACAAAGGAGGCAAACGGTCGCTCCGGGTCAGAGCCCCATACATGCTGCTTCTATGATCAGCTGCATGGCATTCTAGGGGGGGGTCCTACCACTCCCCCACCACTGTCTGTGGACACCTGCAAGGGGGGAGTCTCATGCAACAGGGAGGAGAATTTTGTGGATGAGGAAGAGGAGGAGGAGGAGAATGCATAGCAAGCAAGTGGAGAATCCGTTCTCCCTGGCAGCCAGGACCTTTTCATCACCCTGGAGCCAATACCCTCCCAAGGCGGGTTCCCGGACCCTGAAGCCGGAGAAGGCACCTCTGGTGAGTGCATATTTGTAACTACACTACAGGGTTTAAAAGCAATTGTGTTTAATGTCTGATTTACCCTGAAGACTTGGGATGCATTCGTGGCCAGTACAACTACACCTCTACCTCGATATAATGCTGTCCTCGGGAGCCAAAAAAATCTTACCGTGTTATAGGTGAAACCGCGTTATATTGAACTTGCTTTGATCCACCGGAGTGCACATCCCCGCCCCCCCGGAGTGCTGCTTTACCGCATTGTATCCGAATTCGTTTTATATCGGGTCATGTTATATCGAGGTAGCGGTGTACTGCAAAAGTCTGTTAACGTGTCTGGGGATGGAACAGGAATCCTCCAGGGACATCTCCATGAAGCTCTCCTGGAGGTACTCTGAAAGCCTTTGCAGAAGGTTTCTGGGGAGGGCTGCCTTATTTCATCCTCCACAGTAGGACACTACCATGCCAAGCCAGTAGTCTGGAATCATTGCAGCACAAAGCATGGCAGCAAATGGTCCTGGGTTTTGGTCGCATTCAAGCAACATTCGGTCTTTATCTTTCTGTGTTAGCCTCAGGAGAGTGATATCATTCATGGTCACCTGGTTGAAATAGGGGAATTTTTGTAAGGGAACAGTAAAAGCACCACGTTCATGCTGGGCTGTTTGTGCTTGGCTAAAAGGGATCATCCCTGAGAATAGCCACAAGGTGAGGGGAGGGGTGAAGGGATCGTCCCAGAGAATAGTCACGCGGTGGAGTGGGGGGAGGGGTGTGCTGCATGTCCACCCGAAAACCGCAGCCCTTCCTTTTAAATAGCAAATCCAACCGGCATTGCTTGCTATGGGAAAGGAGGGTGCTGCAGTTTGAAACCATTCCCACGTGTTATGAAGGCATAAGAAGCCAACCCCTCTTACCATGGCTGCCTGGAAACCAAATTCTGTTGCCAAACCATGTGTGATGTGTCATCATACCGGCAGGCGCTCAATATAAAAGGCAAAATGCGACCTTGTACCTAAAGCACATGTGCTGTCTGCTGTGAATTGCTTGATTCACTGTGAAAGTCTCCCTTTTGTTTCTATGCTCCCCCTATTATCTCCGTCCCTGAGGTTATCGCAGATTAGAAGGTGAAAAAAAACACACTCGCGATGACATGTTTTCCAAGCTCATGCAGTCCTCCTGCACTAATAGGGCACAGCTTAATGCATGGAGGCATTCAGTGACAGAGGCCAGGAAATCATTAAGTGAGCGCGATAAGAAGAGGGAGGAGGCAATGCTGAGGCTAATGGGGGAGCAAACAGACATGCTCAGGCTTCTGGTGGAGCTGCAGGAAAGGCAACAAGAGCACAGACCCCTGCTGCATCCACTATACAACCGCCTGCCCTCCTCCCCAATTCCATATCCTCCTCACCCAGACGCCCAAGAATGCGGGGGGGTGGAGTGGAGGGGGAAGGCCCTGGGCACCCAGCCACTCCACTCCAGAGGATGGCCGAGCAACAGAAGGCTGTCATTCAAAAAGTTTTGATTTGTAGTGTGGCTACAATAAGCCATGTGGCCTTGTCCTTCCCTCCTCCCCCACCCCACCCGGGCTACCTTGTCAGTTATCTTACTTTTTTTTTTTTTTTTTTTTAATAAAGTAAGAATGCATGGTTTCAAAACAATAGTGACTTTATTTCCTTTGCCAGCTGTGATTGAAGGGGGGAGGGTGGTTGGCTTACAGGGAATTAAAATCCACAAAGGGGACGGGTTTGCATCAAGGAGGAACACACACAACTGTCACACCGGAGCCTGGCCAGTCATGAAACTGGTTTTCAAAGCCTCTGTGATGCGCAGCGCGCCTAGCTGTGCTCTTCTAATCGCCCTGGTGCCTGGCTGCTCAAAATCGGCCTCCAGGCGATTTGCCTCAACCTCCCACCCGCCATAAATGTCTTACTCTCAGATATTATGGAGCACACACCAAGCAGCGATAACAATAGGAATATTGGTTGCGCTGAGGTCTAACCTAGTCAGCAAACAGCGCCAGCGAGCTTTTAAACGTCCAAAGGCACATTCTACCACCATTCTGCACTTGCTCTGCCTATAGTTGAACTGCTCCTTACTACTGTCCAGGCTGTCTGTGTATGGCTTTATGAGCCATGGGAGCAAGGGATAGGCTGGGCCTCCAAGGATAACTATTGGCATTTCAACATCCCCAACAGTAATTTTCTGGTCTGGGAAGCAAGTCCCTTCTTGCAGCTGTTCAAACAGCGCAGAGTTCCTAAAGATACGAGCGTCATGCACCTTTCCCGGCCATCCCACGATGTAGGTGAAACATCCCTTGTGATCCACCAGTGCTTGCAGCACTATTGAGAAGTACCCCTTGCGGTTTCGTACTGGTTGGCAAGGTGGTCCTGTGCCAAGATAGGGATATGCGTTCCGTCTATCGCACCACCACAGTTAGGGAACCCCATTGCAGAAAAGTCATCCACTATGACCTGCACATTTCCCAGAATCACTACCCTTGCTAGCAGAAGGTTAGTGATTGCCTTGGCTATTTGGATCACAGCAGCCCCCACAGTAGACTTGCCCACTCCAAATTGATTCCCGACTGACCAGTAGCAGTCAGGCACTGGAAGCTTCCACAGGGCTAACGCCACTCGCTTCTCAACTATCAGGGCAGCTCTCATCTTGGTATTCCTGTGCTTCAGGGTGGGGGAAAGCAACTCAAAGTTCCAGGAAAGTGGCCTTATGTATGCGAAAGTTTCGCAGCCACTGGGAATCATCCCATATCTGCAACACTATGCGGTCCCACCAGTCTGTGCTTGTTTGCCGGGCCCAGAATCGGCATTCCACTGTATCAACCTGCCCCACTGCTGCCATGATGTCCCAATTGCCATATTCCATGCTTTCAGGAACATTTATGTCCATGTCCTCCTCACAATCGTCCTCGTGCTGACGGCTCCTAGCCAGGTTCTGCACATACTGCAGGATAATGCGTGAGGTGTTTACTATGCTCACAACAGCAGCAGTGAGCTGAGTGGGCTCCATGCTTGCCATGCTATGGCGTCTGCATGGATAACCCAGGAAAAAAGGTGTGAAATGATTGTCTGCCGTTGCTTTCATGGAGGGAAGGAGGGAGGGGAGACAGACGACATGTACCCAAAACCACCCGCGACAATGTTTTTGCCCCAGCAGGCATTGGGAGCTTAACCCAGAATTCCAATGGGCAGGGGAGAATGCAGGGACTATGGGATAGCTACCCACAGTCCACCATTCCCTGAGTCGATGCTTGCCATGGTATTGAGGACGCCGAATTAATGCCCTTAGTGGGGACACACACAATCCACTGTATAAAATCGCTTTCTAAAGATCGACTTCTATAAAATCGACCTAATTTCATAGTGTAGACATAGCCTTAGGCTTCTAAGTCTCGTTGATTTTTCAGTGGGACACAGGCCCCTAAGTCATTGTTTAAAATGGCACTTTTGCAAATTTTGCCTATTTTTAAGTTTTCCAAAATAGGTCTTGTTCACTGATGCCCAAACAGGTGCAAATCTAATACTGTTGCTTATTCTGTATAAATTACCAAAGACATTCATCACTATTTCTAAAGTAGCTTGTTGTAGAATCAGTATCTTGGGCCTGATCTAAAGCACATGGTAGTCAATGAAAAGGCACCCTGGACTTCAGTGACCTTTGGATCAGACCCTTAAATGACTGCAAACTCGTTTATAGCTCGAATTTTGAATGCATGGGACGATACACCTACCTGGACCCTAAAAGGCAAAGGTCTGTGTGTAACTTTTCAACCAATATTGGTACGTGTACACACACACACACACACACACACACACACACACACAAAGTCTCTTAAGTCTGGGAACAATGACTCTGAAACTAAGTTTTAGAGCTGGAAGTTTTTCATCTGAACCTTTCTTCCTTGTTCCAGACAAGCAGATGTGAGTCAACCAAAACATTTTGTGAATTTGTGTTGATCTTGGCTGATTGCTTCAGTTGAAATTAAATGGAAAGAAAAGAAAAAAATCATTTCAACATTATCAAAACAAAATATTTCATTTTTCAGGCTAGATTCACGAGGGGATTTAGGTACTATTCACAAAACCAAGGCGGTGGCAGTGGCCACTGTACCTTTTACCAAACAGTCCTGTGGTTAGGGCACTGGCGCACTGAACCCAGCTCTCCCTCTCCCAGGAGAGTCCCCTAACCACCAGACAATAGGCTATTATGGGGTGAGTCTCTCAATCTCTCCTGTTGAAGCAGCTCCACTTTGTAGGATAATTACTGAGCCAGACAGAGGGAATGAGAATGAGAGGGAATGAGACTTGCTAGCCTGGTGAGAAGGGCACTAACCCACAAGGGAGGACACCTCAGTTCCAGTTCCTGCTCTCATGAATATTTATTCACATGAAGTGGAACATCTTAAACAGGAGAGACTGACACTCACCCTGGAATCACTTATTCACACAGCTCTATTCAAGTACTGCCAATTAGTGGTTAATTACCTCATCAGAAAACAATATTCATTCATTATTCCTCCCTTTTAAAGAGATAAGACCGCACTTTTAGCTTTCTGACTCACATGTACTGACTTGCTTCCCTTTGGCCAATAGACGTAGCATGGTATTTTCTTTTGAGTACTTACAGGCCTTAAAAGGCCAGATACTGTAAATGGCCTTCCCAGTTTCAACAATATATGCTGTCTTTGCATCCGAAGGTCAGGGGTTGTCATGTTAAAGAGTAGCATAAATTTAGAAACAGTAAGCCTGATTTTCTTACTATGTCACTATTTTTGCAAGCATAGCTTTGTACCTGAAATGAACCTCACCCACATTTCATTCATGCCTTCAGTTAGCAATTCATTATTCATCTCTCTTGTGGGTGCAAATAATATCTTCAAAAATAAAGGAGCAGTTTTAATATCAGGCTCTTATTATTTTACTGTTAAAGTAATGAACTATGACGGACTTTACTCTATCACAACAGCTATTACAGAACTTTCTTTAAATATAGTTGAACTATTTCATTAACTATACGCAGGTTCCACTGCATGTTTTAAACTATGGTGCTAACTGCATTCTTAATCCTATTTCAATTATTAAACCAAGTCTTTTCTCTCACTGGATTTTTTTCCATGATGATTAGCTTCCTGATGTCAGTGGTGTTACCTATCTGAAAGAATATTTATTGCATTAGGCAAACAGAAAGCCTACTAGACAGGGCTGTTAATAGTATTTTCATGGGCCCCTAAGCACAAATTCAAAGTGTTTTCCCCACCCTTAGACAGCTTTGAAATTAATTTTCTCCAGCAACATGGTTATTCCTGAGACATCTGGGAAATCATACTGTTGATTAACAATGTCATGATCTGCGTAACCAAAAATGGCCACAAGATATCCCAAGAGTTCAAGAAGCTGTTCCATTTGGTTGGTCTGATAAACCCTACGTGTGTATAATACACACACACACACACACACACACACACACACACACAGACTGTCATTTTGCAATTTAAAACTGCTCCTCCATTCTGTGACTTATTTTAATGTAAGGCCTGCTACAGTGCAATTAATTTCACCAAGAGGAAATACTGGCTTTAAGACACTGGACTAGGCCTAAGAATACCTGGGTTCAGTCCTGGCTCTTTCACTGAATTCCTGTGAGATCTTGAGGAAGTCACTTCATCCCTCTGTGCCTTGGTTTCTCGTCTGTAAGATGGGGTAACACCTGCTTTCCCCCCCACCTTTTGGCTGTCTAGTCTATTGAGATTGTCAGGACTTTGAAACAGGTTCTTCCATTTCTGACAAGACATTGTACAATGGGGCCTTGATTATGGGTGGGGCCTCTGCTCCAGCAAGAGGGAATACGATACTACACATTTTGGTTTTTTGATTCTGGGAATGCATCCTAATACGGACAGGGCACAGAGACAAGAATACACATACATACCAAGAGTCAGATTTCATAGATACCAAGGCCAGAGGGACCATTGTGATCATCCTGTATAATACAGGCCACAGAACTTCCCTGGATTAATTCCTGTTCAAGCTAGAATCAGAACTTCACCTGATACAGTAATCGCAACAACTCCATTAATGAAACCAATGAGCTGTATCTGTGGTGGCCACCATCTCAGCAAGCACACTGGGGAATGAACTAGGGACCTCCAGAGTTGAAAGCATATACTACTACAGTTTGTGCTAAAGAGCCAGGCTCTATAGCTAGGAACTGTAACAGACTCTCATGCTTTATGATCAGGCAAAAAGGAGATCTGTAATATATACTGACTAGTGGGCTACATCGGCTGCTAGTCTGACCCTTGCTGTCTAGTCCAACAGTGGGCATTTGAGTTAACTGAGATTAGATTAATGTAACTAAGTCAAAAAAGCAGCGAAAGTTCTTGAACTTTAATATGACCTAAAAAGCACCGAGAAAGCATTATACTTATTTGAAAAGGCCAATATCTATTTTTACCGCATTTACTCTGGAGGTCCCTAGTTCATTCCCCCTAGTTCAGTGTCAGTTGACCAGCTAATCCTCCTCTCTCATTAGGTGAAAACTTCTTCACATGTCTAGCAGACAAGACTGGCTCCCTATTATGAGACTGGATTATCTATTAATGCCTTCTACAGCTTTGAAAGATCTCAGGCCTCGTCTACACACACTAATTTTTACCAGTATATTCATTTCGTTTCGGGGCATGATTGACCAAAATCGTTATGCTGGTACAGTCCCTAGTGTGGATGCAGTTATACCAGTACAAGTGTGCTTGTCCCAGTAGAGTTTATTCCCCTTGTCCTAAAGGAATAGCTATACTGGAATAAATCACATTTGTACGGTCATAACTATCCACACTGTGGAGAGGCAGGGAGGGATGGGTGTTGTACCACTAACTATACTGGCATTGTTAAAGTGGTACCACTTGTGTGTAGAAATGCCCATAGTAAAAAGAGTGTAGGTCTTCCCCTCTCTCAAGAGGCAATAGCATGAATGAGCACTAGTGGACATGTCCATCTAAGGAAAGAATATATTAAGATTGCCCAACAACAGACATGAACATCACAGGTCAAACCCATATCTCAGTTTCCTGCTTAAAATCCCTCCCCTCCCCCATAAAATTAGTTTTTTCTTTGGGGGAAGGATCCCGGTTTGATTTTTAATAGAACCTTCAGGGATTCTGGACAGAGATGCTCATTTTCATTCTTGCACCACAACAGAGTACTTCACCATCGCACTTAGTACTTTTCAGTCATCCTTCCCCTGCCCCCGCGCCAACTTCAAGCTCTATGAGAGAGACATTCTTTCCACTGATAAATGATCGTCCATCTTAAACAAATCCTCAGGTACCAGCCTTTGAAAAGCTGCTGGGGGCATCATGGGAAACGTAGTATTATTTATTTCTATTTATATGACAGAACTGCTCGCACTGTGTTGGGTGCTGTAAAAACACACAGGAATGCAGGGTACCTGCCACAACAGAACTCAAATGCAGAATTATCTGGGGTAGGTGAAGATCAATTGTTAAGTGGCTAACAACCACTAACCTGACCAGAACTGTATCCATGCAAGACATGGAATGTGTATCAGACACAGCAGTAATCCCTATATGATGCAGGTAGACCAGGTGCCATCTCCTGCTGAAGCCCTGGACCAATTCACTTGTGCATTAGTATAGGTCAACATTATTGTTACACGTATAAGAGTGTATTTGGTGTTTAAACTTCAGGAAAACCAATGGTCTGTCACTTGCATGGTCTTCAATTATCTGTATTCTGTTATAATGCAACAGCAAACATTTACATTGTGTATACTCCTGTAAATTAATAATCCATCAAATGAGAAAGAAGCCTTGTGGAATGCAAATGAAGAACTCTAACACAAAAAAAAACTGATTTCAAAGCAAGTGGCCATTGTGTGTGATGATTGAACGTTAAAGACTCAAAATGCATTCCTCACTTTGTCATCAAAAGGAAAAGCCCATGTGGGTAGTGACACTGTCAGTTTGTTTTCTGTGAGAAGAAGCTAGAAGTATGGATTCAAAAGGGATCCTGCATCTGTGGGCTGTTTGGACTCTTACAGGGAAGTGTACCGATGCAAAGCAGAGATCCCCAGAGACAGTCTGGGAACCCTGAAGACTTTGGGGAAATAGTCAGTTTATTACATCACTGCCACCATTTGGAATTATGAACTCTAACTCACCTGTACATATATTTCACCTGGTTTGACCTCTCACTTCCTTTTGTTAGCTAATTACTCATGGGGGAATTCTGCACCACTGGGCATGCACAGAAATTATGTCCCCTGCAGATTTCTTTGCTTCCCCACAGAAAGATGATTTTCTGAGGGGAAGCAAAGGGAAGCCACAAGAGTGGTCATACTACTCTCCCCAGCAATATGTTTCGGGTGCCCAGGGCAGCCAGCAGAGAGATAAATCACTAAGACCTGGCTGGTGGCTCCTACCCTTCACTGGGCTCAGCTGGTACTCTGGGCTGGGGAGGAGGCAGGGCCGGCTCCAGGCACCAGCCTGGCAAGCAGGTGCTTGGGGCGGCCGCTCCAGAGAGGGGCGGCACGTCCAGGTATTCGGCGGACGGTCCCTCACTCCCGCTCGGAGCAAAGGACCTCCCACCGAATTGCCGCCGCAGATCGCGATCGCGGCTTTTTTTTTTTTTTTTTTTTGGCTGCTTGGGGCGGCCAAAACCCTGGAGCCGGCCTTGGGAAGAGGGGACTTCCTCTTCCCCTGCACAGCATCCAGGGTTGTGTCAGACCCACCCCCAGATTTCTCCCCCAGCTGCAGGAAGCTTTGCAAACTCCCTGCCTCCCGCTGCCTGCGCCCATCGCTCCTCAGCTGCAGGGGGAGGTATCTCTGTACAGGGAGCTGCTCCCCCATCCATCCAACCCACATGCATCCAGACCTCCTCATACCTAGACCCTCCCGATGAGCCCCACTGCCCCCCTGCACCTGGAGCACCCCAACGAGCCACCTGTACCCAGATCCCCACCCCACCGAGCCCCAACCAGTTGCACCTGGATCCCCACCCCACTGAGTCGCACTCCCCCAGCATCTGGACCCCCCACTGAACCCCACACACCCGGACCTTCCTACCAAGCCCTATCCCCCCACACTCAGACCCCCCTCCCCATTTAGCCCCAACCACCTTCACCCCGTCGAGTCCCATTACCATTGCACCTGGATCCCCCAGTCAGCCACCCACACCCAGATTGCCCACACAGAACCCTCTCAACCCTCACCTGGATTCCCCCACACTAAGTCCCTCCACACTTGGATCCTGCCTTGCTGAGCCTGCCTGCCCGCACATACCTGTTGCACCTGGAATGGATACAGGGCTCTGGGGTGTTTCTGGGGCAGGCGCAGTCCTTGCACTGTGTCAGGGTTGGGTGCCGCCTCACTGCTGAGTCCATGCCCCAGGGGTGGGGGGCGAGCTGCACAGTGATCCCCCATCTCTGTGCAGCCAGTGGCCTGTGCTCCCCAATGAAATACTGGAGCCTCACATTTATTTGACAAATAAAATTTGCAGAATTTTGCAGAATTTTAAAATATTGTGTGCAGAATTTTAATTTTTTGGTGCAGAATGCCCTCAGGAGTAAGGCTAATAAACCTTTTGTTAGTTTACTATAGAATTGGCTACCAGCGTTGTCTTTGGTGTAAGATCTTGAGTACCAATTGATTTGGGGTAAGTGACTGGTCTCTTGGGACTGAGAGCAACCTGATGCGGTGTGATTTTTGGTGTAAGAGACCATTTTATGACAAAATCCGGTTTGTCTGGGTGGCAAGATAGACTGGAGAGTCTAAGGGGACTGTCTGTGATCCCATGGTAAGACTGTTATAGTGATCCAGGAGTTCACATTTGTCACTGGTTTGGTGAAATCTAACACACCTCCAGCTTGGGGTGTCTGTTTTCTAACAGTCTGCCATGTGGTAGGCACTCGTAGTCATAAGCCATTCCAGATAGCGTGATACCATGCCCTTGCTCTCCAAAAGGAACACACACACACACACGACAGAATTTTTAGATGATTCCTCATTCCAACTCATCTTACAACCATTGCATTCTTTGTACTTTTTACAACTAATCCATGGTTGGGCTGGGTCAGGGGAGCTCTAAACCCAGCCTCCTCCTCTTGTACAATTAAATAAATTCATTCTAATCTATCCAAGATCTCAGCACCAGGCAACAACTCTTTCATTAAATGAACCTTTTATGCAAGTTTCAGCTGCTTGGAGTGAGACGCATACAGACAGACTACATCCATAAGGGTCACCTTTCTGCTCTTTCCAAGCAGATTCACTGTCCCTTCCATCATCGCTAATTCCACCATGTCGCAGTAGAACAGGGGTCGGCAACCTTTGTGTTGAGTCTTCATTTATTCACTCTAATTTAAGGTTTCACGTGCCAGTAATACATTTTAACGGTTTTAGAAGGTCTCTTTCTATAAGTCTATAATATATAACTAAACTATTGTTGTATGTAAAGTAAATAAGGTTTTTAAAATGTTTAAGAAGCTTCATTTAAAATTAAATTAAAATGCAGAGCCCCACAAACTGGTGGCCAGGACCCGGGCAGTGTGTGCCACTGAAAATCAGCTCGCGTGCCACTTTTGGCACGCGTGCCATAGGTTGCCTACCCCTGCAGTAGAACATAGCTGATTGTGTCCAATTCTTGTTGGACAGCTCCAGGACAATTTATCTTGTTCACATGTCTGATCACTCAAGAGGATCTTCCCAACCTGCCTGCATCTTACTCTGTCTAATGGGAAATGAGCACCTTCACATCTGATCCAACATGAGAGGACATGAGCACTATGACCAGAATTGTGCATCTCTGACTGTGACAATAGGACTGTTGATTTTTTCATGTTAACACCATGAATTTTTCTTCAGGATTTCAAACTACACTCAAATAGTATCCTTTTATGGCAATTATGCCTTCCTATAGTTCAAGTCCCCTGTCTGTTGTTTTTAAAAGATATGAAATAGTACCTTTGTATATCAAAGCAAAGTATGAGGTGATTATACTGTATGGATAAAAATCTAAGAAAAAATATTGTATCTGAATTATTCAAACAGCTAATTCATTTAAAAAGATAAACTGCCATGCCGGCAAGAAACTATGGTTACAGCATATCAAAAATGTGTTAAATATTTTTCACTAATAAGACCTAATTTGGTGTTTAGAGCTTCTTGACAGTAATGGAAAATCAGAACTAAATAGAGTGGCAACAGAATAGAAGTAGTGAGTTCAGACATGGAGAGAATTATTAATAAGCCATTTCCTACCACTAATAAATAATCAAATAAAGGCTTGACCCTTAATGGATACAAATAATCCTTACTCTCACAAGAAAGGACTGTGGGATTGGGCATTTTGAATAAGATTCAGATTCCAGTTTTAAGTTGATTTTTGATAATGGAATAGGTGGTGGATATTAGAATGCAAGTACAGGAAACCTATCAGTGTGTGACAAATGACAACATTAGATATGAAAATTATGTCAAGTTTATTTAGGAATTCAGTGTATTCAAACATATCAGATAAAGGATCTTAGCAGTTAAGAAGAAAAATACTAATTAATCATAATCATTTCTAGAAAGAGGTTGGGCAGCCACACTATCCCTATTACACAAATTCCTCTACCCTTTCAAGAGGTGCAAGCCCATTTAAACAAAAATATACATACGCACATACAATTAGGGTAGACATTTCAAGCAAACTTACATTGTCCTCACACAGAGTATGGTGCTAACGACCTCTTTAAGAACACTGGCTTCATCAACAGCCTCCCTTTGTGCATTACACACCCTATCTCAGAAGAAAGTATTGTTTTCATTAAATTGCTTTCTTTGTAAGCAGGCTTTATTCTTGAAAGCACATGACAACGTGTCAGCTTGATGGCCTTCCCCAGGCTTGAGGTATCCCTTTTTAGTCTGGAGAGTTCTTAACTATACTCCTAAAGTGTCTAAGATACAAAGAAACCAGAATGATGCCTGGTTTATATTTTTTTTAAATAATTATTGTTAGCTTAATTGAATAAAGGTGAATCCAGACTATGGAACCTCTGAGAAGGGTTTCAATTACCAAAAACAAAAACAAACAACCCTTCACCATACTACACCGAGCATTGACAAATTTCTAGTTCTCCCATCACCATAGTTTCTAGGCTCCAAATCATTTCTTCATTAGTTTCTAGCTGATCAAGTAGAACATGATACGTATACATTCATGCATGCACATATACATACACGTGCACAATTTGTTTCTCTGTAAATTGCAGGTCTCCTTTCACGGAGGACTGGGAATGGTAACACCCTTTTACGGACGTAAATAAAAGGGAAAGTAAAATCATTAACAGACGTTAAAAATTTATTTGGCTACTTCTGACAGGTGAAGTCAGATATTTTTTTTTTAAATGATGATTCTTTTGGCTTTTTTGTTCAATAAATTGATTTAATGAGGTAAGGACTGATAAGGGAGTTTTATATAAATAATAACACATGGCTCTAGAGCGAATATTCTTGTGATTGATCACGTCAGCAGTGTCCCTTGAGTGGCTTACAGCATATTCAACCTGGAACCATCTATTGTATTATCCCACATGTTAATCAGATAACTTCCCACTATGGGAAAGTTTGTATAGTTAAGACTAACTTACATAACCGGTTTTGTTACATCATCTCTGCAGTGAGAAATAAATGTAGAAGTACAGCAATATTGTATGCCTTGCATTGGGGAAACCGCTACCAAGTTTGAAAGCTCCAATCCTCTAAATGTAGAGAATAGTTCTGATTTCACAGTCAGAAAGGAATCTGTACAAATAAAATGGTACCCACAAGTCACTCTCATTCTTTGCCTGCACCTGTCACTTCAGTTATTACAGCACATGACTTCCAATGTGAAGTATTGACTTAAACATCAGAATGAAGGGGATCCAATAATTAACAGCAAATAGTGAAGATTCAGATACACTGAACTATACTGATAGACACTACAGGAGTTACCATTTCAGTAGCCCCAAACACACGCATAATTTAAGTAGAGATGCAAAAACACAACTCCAGGTTCCTAATGGAAATCTCAATAAAGATTAGCTTGCAAGCCCTTCCCAATTAACACAGAGGCTATTTGCAGGTAAACCTATTCCAAGAGCAACTTGGGTTCCAACTTGCAGTGGCTAAATCAGCACTTTGTTTTCACTTTTCAATAGCAAGTTTATGGATCTTGACTCTACTGATGTGTGTTCTACAGAGAAAAAGGAAAACCGATTCATAAAATTCCCAATGGCTGAAAAGCAAAACCAGAAATGTTTGCTGGAATTAAGAGCAGATTGCAGGGTGAGTTCCACAGCAGGGAATTCTGTAGTTGATCAGCCCCCTCCTTACCAAGTGTCACTTGAAGAATTCTTTCCAAGCAGTTCACTGGGTAATTGGTCCTGCAGAAAAAGCAAAAGAGCTGCAGCTTGGTAGCCAACTAGAAGAACCACCAGAATGTCCATTTGTTAACCCTCTTTAGGTATGAAAAATGAGACAGTTCCCCTCATTGTCACCACCTGCAATAGGAATCTGTAAAGGATTAGGCCTATTTTATAGTGCCTTTTTCCTCTTGGACCAAGTTCTGTTCTGCCAGTTCTGCTCACTCCCTAGGCTAATTCACGTGAGATACCTCAAGGAATCCAGAAGCCACTTTCAGCAAGGGTATTTCCTTTTAATTAAGCCTTAACAACATAATCAAAGCCTTAGAGACTCTTTCTTCAAAGTCTGTGTAAGCATAGTAGTCCCTCTCCCAAATCCCTCTCTTCAACTTTAACTTCAGTATCAAGATTTCCTGGCTCTTACCTGACAGTCTCAGCAAAGAGCTCCCAAACAGTCTCACCCTCTTATCTATTTGGTTCTCTGGAGCAGTTCCTCTCAGCAGAAACTCCAGTAACAGTCCATCAAGATGACCATCTCAGGTCCCTCAACTTCTTGGAAGGTGTTGCAGCTTTTATTTTTCTTCTGCTTCCTCATTTCCTGCTGCCCCCCCCCTTTTTTTTTTTTTAAATGAGAACCAGATAATTAAGTTCCACCTCTTTTTTTGAAGTGCAGTGGGCAGGGTTACTCAGACAGGTAGGCCAGCTCAAGTCTTCTGACCCCAGGGATATAGTCTCCTTTGCTCTTTCACAGAATCATTACATTTTAGATTGTCAGATTCCCCCATCTATACCCTGCCTGTGAACTTACTGTTATTTATGCAACTAACCACCCTTTATCCACCTACATTACAGTGAAATAAGCTATTCTCTGGGTTATACCACCAAGTCTCTCCCTTTACGCATCCATTTTTTCATTTTAGCACATTGTTTACTTTTATAATCTCTGCCAACTGTGCTGATGTTAAATATATTCTTAGGTAATGTTTGCACCCAGATAACAGTCTTTAAATCTAGTCATCTGTCAAGGGAAAAGTCAAACACTGGTACTGCTTTCACACCTGGTGCTTGAACAAACCTATTGTACTGTACTTTTACAATGCCACGCTATGAGTAAGAGTTATCGTTTGCTCGCACAGGAACAGTGATGGGAGAGATCTCACCGAAAAGTCCTCCATTCATCTTTGTCGAGAAAGAGAGACCTCTGCACAGAGTTTAAGATGTGAAAATGGCTATTACCCACCATTCCTACCTAAATTGAAAGCATTTCTCATCAGGCTGTGTCATGGTTCATTTCCATCCCACCCTCAACAAATACTTGGAAGGAATTTACACCAGTATTTACTTACAGATCTACGGACAACAGCATCTACCTGTCCCACCCCTCTTCACATATATTTTTATGGATATCTATTAGCTGTTCTCCCACAGTTTCTCTCACTATTTCCCCACTCCACCAGTTCCAACTGCAAGTCCTCCATCTACTCCTACCAGCCAATGGTTCCCTCTGTTGACTCTCACCTACCATAGCAAGAAACTACATCAAGAGCAACCAGTTCAACAAGTCAGGATCAGTAAGAGCCCTTTAAGCACTGCAAACGGGCCAATCTAGCACTAATTGCTGTACCAAAAAAAGATAAAGGCAGCATTACTAGGCTCCTCCTTTACTACTTTAACAGTTACTCAATATCCTCAGTATACTCCTGACAAGTATCAACTCCTCAACCTCTTATAGAGGAAAAAAAATAAGATGGTCACACGCAGTTAATACTAAGTTGAAAAAGATAAGAACCCTGTTAATAAGGTAGAGCATTCAAAGAAACCAATATTTCTTCAGATTGCAAATCCTCCTCAAAACTAATACTTTGCCACTGCAACACGGAACAGCAAAGAGCAGTAGAATACTACAGCAGCATGGATCTACTACTCAGCTGAAATGAGAATTTGGTTTAGTTTTGATTTCTTTTAAATAGACAAGTAAAATAAGATTAGCTTTTTTCATGTTGATCATCATGGCACAGCCTGATGAGAAATGCTTCCAGGGCCAGGCAAATAGATCATATCCTGGAAAGGGTTGCAAGTGCTTTGGTGGACAGGATTAGAATTCAAAACTATCTTGACAAACTGGAGAGCTGGTTCTGAAATCAACAAGATGAAATTCAGTGAACACAAGTGCAAAGTACTATACTTAAGGGAAAAAAGGCAAATGCACAAATACAAAATGGAGAAGAACTGGATCGGCAGTAGTGCTACTGAAAAAGATCTGGGGACAATAATGAATCACAAATTAAATATGAGTCAATAGTGTGATGCAATTGTGAAAGGCTAATATTCTAGTGTGTATTAACAGGAGTGTCATATGCAAGACACAGGAGGTAACTGTCCCACTCTGCCTGGCACCAGTGAGGCCCCAGCTGGAGTACTGTGGGCACTTCTAGGCGCCTCATTTAAGAAAGATGTTAACAAATTGAAAAGAGTCCAGAGGAGAGCAAAAAAATAAAATGATAAGCTGTTTAGAAAATCTAAAAAAACAAAACAAAAACCTGGGCATGTTTAGTCTTGAGAAAATAGGACTATGGGGGGACCTGATAACAGTTTTCAAATATGTTAAAGGTTATAAAGAGGATGGTGTTTGTTTGTGCTCCACGTTCACTATAGGTAGGACAAATAGCAATCAGCTAATCTGCAGCAAGGGGGATTTAGGTTGAGATATTAGGAAAAAGAATTCTAAACAGAATGTTACATTTTGGAATACGCTTCCAAGGGAGGTTGTGGAATACCTGTCATTGGAGGTTTTTAAGAACAGGTTAGACAAACACCTTTCAGGGATGATCTAGGTATACTTGGTCCTGCCTTAGCGCAGGAAGCAGGACTAGATGACCGCTTGAGGTCCCTTCCAGCCATAGATCTATGATTTTATGCATCATATCAGACAAGTATTCTGAAGACTCATTTCTCCATCTCATTTTGTGACTATATTTTCCTTTGAAGTGTGCTTTCTTAGAAAAATTATCAAAAAAGTTGGATGGTTGGAGATTTTTTTGGTTGGTTGGCTGTTTTTTTTTTTTCCTTCCCTTTTCTTCCTCTCTTTCTTTCTTTCCTTAAAAGGAGCCTCCAATGAATTCTGAACAAGTCACGCCACAGACCATACTGTACATATTAATCAGGAGCAGAACATTACATAGTATACCATACACAGGGATTTTGGCATCTTTGTTTTAGCAAGGACTAGAACAGCAAAGCCTAATTGTTGCTGCTCTTAACTCACACATCTTTCTGATAGATGGACGGTAGTTCCACTAACATAGTCAGAGACCTTTTCAAAAGAGTGTATACTCTTATTTCCTAGTAGTAGCTACTTTCGCTGCATCTTTAAACTCACTGCTAATGCAGCTATTCAATGCATACTTTCTATAAAGCCTCACTGTGGCTGCAGATAGCCTCAAAATCCTGCACCATTGAAATCAAAGAGAGTTTTGCCATTGACTTCAGTAACACCAGGATTTCACATCAGACAGCCGTACTCTGGTCTTAGTTTCCATTTATTCCCTGTGCATTCTGGGATGATTCCAAAGCAGAAGCAACATTAAGAAAGTTGTTTTTCTGGCTGCTTAAAATACCTTACCGTAGTGCTCAAAATATCACCCACCTACTGGAATGCTTGCTTCATTAGCTCGATCACCTCCATCCTGTTGTGGTAAGATCTATCTCTTGGTGCTACAGTCTGCCTTGGGAATGGCTTTACACAATCCCTAAGACCTTTGGACATCCAAAATCATTGTAATGGGTTCCTCCCAGGGGTTACAGTGCAACACAAGCCATCCTTTGCCCCAAGTGGCAATGCTATGTCCTGCTATTCTCCACCATTTATGCATTTATTTTGAACTACAGGTGCCATTCTTTTAGCTATTCTTTAGGCACTGTTGTCATACAGACATTCTAAACTCAAAATCCCACAAGTTATTGCTCTAGATGCAAAGATCACTAGGTGACATTCTAGTCCAAATGGCTTAACATTTTAAGGGCACACACCCTGTGTTTAAACCAGTGATTCTCAACCTATTTACCATTGTGAGCCACATATTCAGCTCTCTCTGTGTTGTGGGCCACATCTACAAAATATATATACTACCTGTATGGCCCTGAGGATATCACATGTGCCACAGCTGTGTGCTGATTGGGTCGCTGGGTTCCACTTCCTAGTGCCCAGATCTCCAGGTCTTTGCACTGAAAAGCCCGGACACCTGAAGCAGCAGCTGGAAACAAGGAGGACACCATAAAACCAGGAAGCTCTCTACACATCACTAGTATGATCACACTTTGGGAAGGGCTGATTTATACTGTCTTTTTAATTATAATACACCTCTACCCCAATATAACGTGACCCGATATAACACGAATTCAGATATAACACGGTAAAGCAGCGCTCCGGGGGAGTGGGACTGCACGCTGTGGCGGATCAAAGCAAGTTCGATATAACACGGTTTCACCTATAATGCGGTAAGATTTTTTGGCTCCCGAGGACAGTGTTATATCGGGGTAGAGGTGTATGTATAAATAAATAAATAATAAAATGGGGCGAGTGTGTTGGGAAGGGAAATATGGGATGATTATACATCTTGGTTTTTGTTTCACAGAACCTCTGAATAATTTTGTCAAAATGCCTGTAGAACTCCTACCCCATAAGGGACCAAATTTATCCATGATTTAACTCCTTCAAAGCCAATGCTGTCACATCAGGGATGAATTTGGCTCAACTTGTTGCATATTCTGGTGGTTCTAGCATAGCAAGAGAATGTTTAAATACAGAACTAAGCTTTCAGATCGCTGTCTGGCAGTCCCTGACTAATAGGGCAAAAAAACTGTTTTAAACCACAAGCCCACACATTAGGGATAAGATGGAATTTGTTCCTGTCAGATGAGGAGATAAATGTGTCTTTTTACAAGCTGAAAAACCAATTCCTGACTAGGAAAATTCTGACTTAATGCCCAAACTACATTTGGTATATTGTGTCTAAAAGCTTTCTGTTGGTCAAAATGCAGTAACTGGAAACAGAGCTCTGATTATACAACCAAATAAAAGGGAAAGATGGACAGTGCTCTGAGCCTCAGATCTGAACAGCCATTAACCCAGTCAATCAAACAGAGCTGGGTGCCCAGCCACCAGCCGCTGCTCTCCGGCCATCCAGCTCTGAAGGTAGCATAGAAGTAAGGGTGGTAATACTGCAGCCACCCTAAAATAACCTTGAAACCCCCCCCTCCCCCGCAACTCCCTTTTGGGTCAGGACCCCCAATTTGAGAAATGCTGTTCTCCCCTGGGAAAAGAAGTATAGTATAGGGTAAAAGCGCGCGCGCACATGCGCACACACACACACAAATTCACGGTGAGACTCGATTTCATGGTCCGTGATGCATTTTTCATGGCTATGAATTTGGTAGAGCCCTACGTATTAACTAGTACATAGTTTAGTGAGCCCAAAGACATTTGTAGGTGGAAATCTGTCCAACTCATTCACAAAAAAATAAAATTGAGTGTTTTCTTCAAAGGAGAAGTTAAATTGGAAGGTGATGGTCCAAAGTGGGGGTAAGCTATTCATTTTGTCTCATCTGGCGGACTAGCAGTGTTATTCTGGGAAGCAGAAGAGTGAGTGGAGCTGGAAAACTGTCTCAAGGTGGGCGGCAGGAAGAGGAATGGAGATGCAGGGGCTAGAGAAGTTGTGGGAAGACAACTAGGGCCCTTCAGCTTGACTTGAGGACCCTTCCTCTTTTCGGGGGTAAACTGACAGCCACAGAAGCCCAATTGAAGGAGAATTCAAGGGGGAAAAAAAGATTTTGGCAGAGCTCTGTTCAGAAAGGAGAGATTTGCCCAGGAAAGATAAGGAGCAACAGGAGAAAATAATGACTTATAACAATACAGTTCTATTCAGCTTCTAAAGCAAGTATTTCTGGGTCTATATATTCTTCCCAACCCTCCCTTCCATTCAGAATGCAACATATTGTTCAATATTATTACTCAAAATGCCTCCCATGAGATCAGAGATTCTTTTGCCTGCTTGTTAATGTTCCAAAAGGGCTCGACTAGCTGAAAATACAGCTCATGGTCTATTTCATTTTCACAATTTCCTCTAAGACTTTTGGCCTGCTAGCAAGGATGTTACATACCACTAATCTGTGGATAACCTCAGCAGATCCCTGGGTTTACAAAACATTTGTAACTGGCGGGCATATAACAAGTAATTATATATAATTAGAGCCCTACCAAATTCACGGCCATGAAAAAAAAAAAATCACGGACCGTGAAATCTGGTCTCTCCCCATGAAATCTGGTCTTTTGTATGCTTTTACCCTCTACTGTACAGATTTCAAAGGGCCAGATCAGCGTTTCTCAAATGGGGGGGTCCTTACCCAAAAGGGAGTTGCAGGGGGGTCACTGTATTGCCACCTTTACTTCTATGCTGCCTTCAGAAGTGGGCGGCCAGAGAGCAATGGCTGTTTGCCGCCACTCTTACTTCTGCGCTGCTGCCTTCAGAGCTGGGCGGCTGGAGAGTGGCGGCTGCTGACCAAGGGCCCAGCTCTGCAAGCAGCAGTGCAGAAGTAAGGGTGGCAATATCATACCATGCCATACTTACTGCTGCACTGCTGCTGGCAGCGACTCTGCCTTCAGAGCAAGGATCCTGGCCAGCAGCCACCCAGTTCTGAAGGCAGCGCCGTCGCCAGCAGCAGCACAGAAATAAAGATAGCAGTACTGCAACCCTCCCTACAATAACCTTGCGACCCCCCCCCCCCCACACACACACACACACACACACAACTCCTTTTTGGGTCAGGACCCCTACAATTACAATACCATGAAATTTCAGACTTAAATAGCTGAAATAATGAAATGTATTATTTTTAAAATCCTATGACCATGAAATTTACCAAAATGGTCGGTGAATTTGGTAGGGCCCTCTATATAATGATATAATGTATTAAGGATGCCACATCTAGGGAGTTTCTATTTGAAACAGTACTGTATGTATCCACTTCAATCACTGTGTTACACACAGCACTGTTCTAAATGCCATTTCTTCTCTTATAATGCTCAAACACACACTTAAATGGAATTGTGGTTTTAGCCAATTAAACCAAACCAGACTGTGATTGTAAGTTAATAAAAAATTATACAAATTGGCTATATTAATTTATTCCGTTCACATGAATTATTTACACTGACATGCTTTCCAATTACCTTGAAGCTAGACAGTTTTATACTGACTACCTTTAAATAATGATAAATATGTTTTTAAATTATTATAACCTACCATTGCAGACTACTTGTTGCTACCTTGCTGAGATACGATTGAGATTAACTCAGTCATTGTCAAATCAATTGCAAATTGCTGACACATTTTATTTAAATACATCTAAAATGAGCTGGTGATTATCCAGTACACAATTGAACACGTGAGAGAGAGAGAGAGAAAGAGAGAGTGTGTATATTCTATATAAAAATCACAAAAATTGTGTTCTCTGTCTCTGCCAAGACATTTTTTTTTATTTCAATGACTGTTCTGCCTCATTCTGTAAGCCATTCAGATATTTCTTTTGATCCTCACCAGCAGAGGCTGGAGAGTGTTAAGTATGCAATACATTTTTGCACACACTTTCTACATACTATGGTCATGGGGGGAACAATGTAGAATTAACCTACATGAGCTATAATTGCCTCACAAGTTTGCCAGCTTGTCACTCTCAAAGCTTCACATCCATAAACTCATTAAGGAGTCAACTGATTCTGATTTTCTTCAGGTATACCTCAAAGAATATAGTTTATTATGTCTCTAAAACTGGGTTGTCAATTTTCCCATTAAGCTGATACCGAACAAGATATCTCATTCCAAATGTTCATATTCCCTTCCACTGTATAAAAGCACTTTTCCCTTTAATGTGCGTTACTATACAGTCACTTGTTGGAGCCCTTCCTCCCCTCTGACATGGCTTCTTTAGCAGTGGCCCCATACTGACTTACCACTTTCCAGGTTTTATGGAAAGGTGGAAGATGCACCTACTTTAGAAGACACTTTATGTTCAATTCCACAATTGTTAATTTGAAGACCTCTAATTAATGAGAGCATTCAAGGATGCTTTCTAGGTATTGATGACCTCAGTAAGGCCAAATTTGTGACTGCCTGATCCCACTCCTAAAAACTGGCAAAAGAACCCACCAGAACTATGTCTGTCTGTCTGTCTAGAGGCTTGATGGACTGCTCCCTTCCTTATGGTCTCACCTCACTTCCAAAGACGAACCTAGAAATGAGTTATTCTTTAGCGTCACCTTCCAATGCCGTTGAACCCAGGAACAGACTGCACCTACAACCCAGGTGCACGCACTCTCTCTTCTCTCCCACTCTTTCAGATCATTCCCCCAAACCTGGCTAACTCTGACTTCAGAGGAACCAAGTTACACCATGGTAAAGAAAAGGAGAAATCTCAAAGTCAACAACAGGGAAAGTCACCTTCATCCTTTCAATAGGGAATAGTAGGCTCTAGTTCCTGGCTCCAGATGCGCCCTTCAAGTCTACTTCTCTAGTTCCTTCAGGACACTCAACAGCGTTGAGCACCATAGAGCAATGGCTGAGGTAAGAAGCTCTTGGTTACTGACTTACAAGCTAACCAATTTAAAACGTCACCATTCTTTTAGAGTAGCCCTTCTAAAGTCAGAAGTATGGGACCTTTCCTTGTCAATGACATGCATTCTGAAGGTTTGTATTCAAGTTCTGGAACTTTTGTATCACCTTCCATCCATTCTAAAGTGGGTTTCAGAGGGGCTAAAAATGGACTTTTCTTTTGAATCCAGTACAAGGTGTTCATCCTTCACAAAATTAAACACATACATCTCAGGTTCTATAGGACAGATTTCAAGAGGGTCAAATAAGTTTGGTCTTAAAATGGTCTTCATCTCCAGTGGAGCTTTTACAATGGCAATCCCTTAAGCCTTTTTATCAGTTTGGCCTTTCACAAGGACATTCTGAAAGACTTTGTATACCCGTGAACAGAAGGGAGAGTCTTACAAATAATATGACTAAATGCTTCTGTAGTACAAGGGAAAGACAATGAAGCAAATAATCAATTTTTAAGCATCTAGAAGATCAGACAATAAGTCAGCATGGATTTGTCAAGAACAAAAACATATCAAACCAACCTAATATCTTTCGTTGACAGGGTAGCAAGCCTTGTGGATGGCAGGGGCGGTGGGGCAGTAGACACGATAGATGTCAACTTTAGATACTGTCTCACATGACCTTCTCATAAGCAAACTAGGGAAATATAGCCTAGAGGACCCTATGATAAAGTGGGTGCACAACTGGCTGGAAAATGATATTTAGAGAGCAGTTATCAATAGTTCACAATCAAGCTGGAAGGGCACAGCTATTGGGATCCCACAGGGATCTGTCTGGGGTCCAGGTCTATTCAGTATCTTCAAAACTGATTTGGATAATGTCATAGAGTACATGTATAAAGTCTGTGGGTGATGCCAAGCCAGGAGGGGTTGCAAGTGCTTTGGAGGCCAGGATTAGAATTCAAAGTGATCTCGACAAACTGGAAAAATGGCCTGAGATAAATAGGATGAAATTCAGTAATGACAAATGCAAAGTACTACTTAGGAAAGAATAATCAATTGCACAAATACAAAATGGAAAATAACTGCCTATGAAGAAATACTTCAGAAAAAGATCTGGGAATTAGGGGATCAACAATGTAATACTGTTGCAAAAACACACCCACCCACCCACATCATTCTGGTATGTATTGGCAGGAGTTTTGTAAGCAAGACACAGGAAGTAATTCTTCCACTCTACTCAGCATTCATAAGGCCTCAAGTGGACTTGTGTCCAGTTCTGGGCACCACACTTTGGGAAAAATGTGGACAAATTGGAGAAAGTCTAGTGGAGAGCAACAAAAATGATGAAAGATCTAGAAAACATGATATATGAGGAAAGACTGAAAAAAAATGGGTTTGTGTAGTCTGGAGAAGAGAAGACAGAGGGGACATGCAAGTCTTCAAATATGTAAAATATTGTTATAAAGAGGAGGGTGATAAAATTTTCTCCTTATCCACTGAGGACAGGACAAGAAATAATGGGCTTACATTGCAGCAAGGGAGGTTTAGGTTGGACATTAGGAAAAAATCCTAACTGTAAGTGTAGTTACGCACTGGAACAAATTACCTAGGGAAGTTATGGAATCTCCATCACTGGAGGTTTTTAAGAATAGGTTAGACAAACACATGTCAGGGATGGTCTGACTCTAGATAACACTTAGCCCTGCCTCAGTGCAGTGGACAGGACTAGAACCTGTTGAGGTCCCTTCCAGTCCTACATTTCTATGATTCCTATATATGCAAGCTACAAACAAACCCTAATATTCTTCTGGAAATGGGTATTGTAATAGTGGACGACTGTTGGTATGTGCACTGTTCCCAGGATATTTACCAGGATTATGAGGCCAATTGTTTGTTTCCAGGATTCTCAGACTAAAGATGCTAATTCACACGGAGGACACTTTCATTATTCCACAGAAATATTGCTCAGAGCAGAGACTTGAACCTGGGTTTTCCATATCCCAGGTACCCGCCGTAACCACTGGCCTGTTGGCTATTCTGAGGCAGGTGGATCTATCGAATTTTTTGTGAAAAAATAAAGGTCTCCATTTGGTCCTGATGCAGAACAGGAAACATTTTTGAAATCTCATTTCCGTGGGATGGGAAAACAGTTTACTGCCCAGCTCTAGTCAAGAGTTCACATCAGAGGAATTGAGCAAGGCTGTTACAGTCTGAAAAGCCTTACCATCCACTTCTCTTAGTTCAAGCACTCTATATTACAGGGATAGACAGAGGTGTCTATTGCATACAGGGGAAAAAATCATATCTGCTTCTGATTTATGTATATATCTTTTCAGTTTGCCTTCTCAAACCTCATATTGGTGCAGGGAGAACCGCAGTGTTATTAGGCCCCACTCCTTTCTAAATTTTCATACTATACAAATCCCAGGCAGATGTCTGAAAGACAGGCTAGGCCTTATTTGATTACCAAAAAGCAGACAGGCTGTGGGACCACTCAAGGTACTTGTTACACTTAAACAAGATAGACATGCATTGAATTTTGAAAGCTGTTAGCGGGTTATGGATTCCTCAGGGCATTACTATGTCAGACAACAGTGCTGTAGTGTCTTACCTTACAAAGCCAGGGGGAAGCAGGTCAGAGAGTAAATAACCAATCTGACAATATAACTCTTCAAGTTATGCCAGAATAGGAAGTACAATCTGTATAACTCAAAACCTTCCTGGGACAGAGCGTGCAGAAGCCAGTGCCTTGTCCAGATGCAATGGCCTGTGGAGAAAAGCCTCTGTAACACCAAGTTATTCTTCAAATTGAGTCAACTCCAGAGCTGGATATGCTTGCCAGCCTTCAGACTCACAACAGTGAAATTCTTCATGAGGTTTAAGTCTGCAGCAGGAGGGCATATTCCTTGTTTCTGTTCCTGTCTCTTTCATTCCAACTATGTCAGAACGTGTTGGCAAAAGCAATAAAGCGCTGGCAACAAAAGTGGCCCTTGACTCTACCCTATAGGCTTTTTTCCCAGATCATGGTTTGACTCAATCTTACAAAGACGACCATCAGAAATTGTAGTCTTGGAGAAACTGAATATAGTGACAAGGCAAATAAGAGCGAAGGGAAAACTCTCGAGTGAAGGATTTTCTGATTGTAACATGATTGTTAGGGATTCTTTGCAAAATGAAGAATTTCAGGAGACATTAAATCTTGATCTTACAGGTAGTAAAAATGCAAATCAACAGATCCTACAACAGTGAGATTTGGAATTGTCTTATGGGCAAAAATCTAAATCCAGAACATGTCAGAAAATCATTCTTAGTAGTTAAATGTCTCATCCTAGAATAGCTGGCCAGCAAGGTGGCAGATTGTAAATACACCGCCATTAACACCCGTGCTTCTACTTGCTTATTACAGTTATTTTAATAGTGTAATCTAGAGGCTGCAGCCAAGATAGAGGTTTTCATTTGTACTGGGCACTACACAAATAGATTAAAAGACATGAGAAAAGATACACTACTATCCTTATTTTACTGGGGTTAACAAGAAGAAAGAAGTTCTGAATGGGAGCCAAAGCTGCCTTCATGACTTGATTTCCAGGTCTGAAGTCTAAAGCAGAAATATATCCCACTTCTATAAGGCTTTTGACTGTGCACTAGTTCTGAGACTTTCAGAGACACAGCACAGGACTTGCAGCCCAATAGCAGGGGACTAAAGTTCAGCCACACCCAACACACCCTTCCCACTCTATACCCCACTGTCAGCACACATGCTGTACCAGGACTTGCAGAGGGGTCCTTAGAGAAAACAGTCTTGTGCTGACAGAATTTTCTCCAACCAGATAAAAGGATTTTAAGTTCCCTTCACATTGCTCTGGTCTTTTTACCTGCTGTAAAGGGCGAGAATCTCAACCATTGTATCTACACTTCAGTGTATGGGGAACAAAGCATCTTTCCTCTCTACTCCTTGACATATGTTAATTTCATATGCTTAATCCCCCCGTCCCTTTACTACCATATTAGTGACAATTTTTTTCTGTATTGGGGCTATTAAACTTCCTCCCTTCCTCCATTACTTTAAACTTACTTTTGTGTATGCATCAGTTTTGAAACTGTTTCTTCCGTAGGTGGGCGGAATTTGCACTTACATCCCAAGGTAACTTTTCTTCCTAACCCATCATCATCTTAAAAAGCAATAGGTGATGGCATTTTTCTACAACTAAGTTTCGCTTTCTCTCCAACAGAATTATCTGTTCTTAAAAAAAATAAATCAAATAATCTGTTTGAACACATCCCAACTAGTTGAGGTCCTTCCTCAAAATTCTGCCATTCCTCACTATGGCATTACAAACAATTTCATGCCCTTCTCCACCCTCTCCATCAGTTATGGATACATGCTAGTTTTTGAAACTTGGTACTTTGATATCCTTTCAACCTTCTACAGTACTTGCTTCCTTACCACAATAAAGAGGAAAGCTTTCCTTTCGTTGGAAAGCTAAGGACTTATTTGTATCTGGGAAATTAGCTAATACAACTTGGGGGGAATTTTCTATCCCTCAGCTCTGGCTTGTCTAAATTTGATCCCTGACCATTTTTATTACGGGCAGCCACTACTGTGTATTAATATCTATTATTAAATAAAAATATTTTAGGTTTAGAATAGCAGCTTTACTAGTAGATATAGTTATAGACTTAGCATGACCAATGTTTCTGTGTTTATTATATTGTTTAGAGTACATTAACAAGTCTTTTCTCTTTGCTGGCATACTGAACATCCAGTGTAAGCACCTGCATAGGTTTGGTTGATGCTTTAATGTTATGTTAATCCTCTTTTGTATTAGAGGAAATATTTTTTTTCTTTAAAAAAAAAGCAATACAACATTTGACAAACATAGCAGAATCAAACACCTACACAGAATTCTCTTTGAAACACTGGCACTAAGTCAAATAGCCCATCCTAAGAATTCTTTTTTAACCATCATACTCCAGCAGTGGCTGATCTCTAACTAATAGCAATAGTTTTTGTGATGAAATATCCTCTCAAAACCTAGTGTAAATTCAAGAAGTGACTGAACTATTCCATTATTTCTTCTAATAAAAAATACTTATTGTGTATTTAGTGCAATACATCTTCTACGTGCTTTACAAATCTATTCCTTCTCATAATACCCTCTTACTTTAGGTAGGCACAATATCACCATTTCACATATGGACAATCCAAAGAAGTTTAAAATGATTTACTGAAGGTCACAAAGGAGGACAAGTGAAAGCTGGCTTGGAATTCAATTCCTGTGCTCAGATCATTAGTCCGTTGTCCCACATATTTCTCTATTTCAATTCTTAGATTGCATTTAGAATATGCATTAAGTAATTAAATTTAATTTATTTATGATGTTTTCTTTGTGGGGAAATGGTCTTTTATTGTAATTACCTATTAATTTGTTATAATGATGCAGATCCTCAGCTGATGTAAATCTCACCAAGTTGGGTCTACGCAAATTAACAACAGCTGAAGATCTGCCCCCCATGAGACAGATATTTGTAGACAGGGTAGATAGGTCATCACTCCATTTTAAAGGCTATCACCTATTAATGTACTTTAGATGGACATCTCTCGATTGTGCTGAAATTGGAATCTACAAATCCATTTCCAGTCAATAAATATATCTACTATTTAACATAGTTGCAGTGAATAATAGATATTATAATCAATAGCTATACTGTCTAGTTAATCGTACGTCTTGGGTACAGCACACTGAGGTTCCAGTGAGTGAATGAGAATCCTTTAGAAATGTATTTCCAAATATCCCCTGAAAAGACTACACAGAAGGGAGTACTGTATATCAAGTTTTCTTCCTGATTAAAACACATCACTACGTTCCTTATTGATCTAGACAATTACAGTTTAATACAATTCTAGCATACAACATGCCTTTACAGTTAGTCTGCTTACACATTTCCAAGTATATTAGCCACTTGTATTCCAATTTATTTATCATACCTGATTTGATATCATACTTGAATGCCTATGGACAGCCTCTCTCATTCATGAAATAATGTTTTTGTAAGGTGGCATTTATACATCCTTAAACAGCCTCATATAAAGAGGAAGTTCTCCTTCAGATTTAATATAAGGGGTAAGAGATGAAATGGCACATGTCAAATCATTACTACTTGATCCAATAATTCAAAAATCTATTCAGTTATTTACCAGTCCTCAGTTTAAAAACAAACATAAAAAACTCATACTGCAGTATCATATTCCTCTTTGTGGAAGGATCATAATAATTAGGGGTTGGCTAGATTAACCCCATTTCCTCAAACCCTGTTCTACCGCAGAAGATGTATCACTTATAACAATTACAGAAATGTGTTGTCAGATCTGATGTGCATAATCTGATTGCAGCAAAACGTGCCAGCAGCAGAAACAAAGTGTTTATAGCTGTCTCCCACTTGAGTCCCAAGTGTACTGATGTCGCACGATGATCCTGCTACTATATGCCAATTGACGTTAACTTGAGCTAACTTTAGCCTAGTTTAAATATAAACCACTTCAGGGAGATCATCATGTACAAAAGGATAAAAACTATTTAGACTTGTTCTGAAACACAATTTAAATAAATGTGCATTGTTGGTAATTTGGAGGAATATAATTTGTAACACTCAGTTTTGTCCACCCTACTTGAGGCATCACAGTTTGAATCTCCTTTTAAAAGTATGTTTGCTACAAACACAGTAGGGGAAATCCTGTACAGCAAGTCTGCCCAAAATGTGGCTCATGCCAAGCGTGTCCTGAAGAATCCTAAAATCCAGCCCACAATCCACCTCATTCTGAGCAAATCCTTAATACAGAGTTGCAGCTAGCTGATTCTACGTGATTCAACATGTACTGCTTCCTTCCTAGCAATTTTCCACCCCATTAGCATACCAATTCATCACACTGGATGTCTTGGTCAACAGATGATTATATATATTTGGATCCTAAAATCAGGCCTCCAGAGCTGACTCAGTAAGTGCAAATAAATACATCTTTGGGGATTCTTGGGTGACTAATAAAAATGTTCCCATCCACATCTGAGATTTGTAATTCCTGCCTATGACTGAACTATTTTTAGGTCATCATTTCATCCCATCGAGGAGGAGTTTCTTCTGCTTAGAGACAATATCTTACAATATGTTGCATTTCTCTAGTGCCTTAGGAGCTTCAAGTGCTTCGCAATATTAATTTCTACTCATAACAATGTTGGGCCACAAGACCTTGTATGTTTCTAGGTGTTGTGTAAACAACAAACACCCCGTGCAGAAGTAATATCCCCATTTTTAAGGCCATGTTGAAGAGTTGACTTACTCTTGGCACACCTCTTCGTGGCTGGGCATAGTGTATCAGGCTCTCCTCATTTATCATCCTGGGCTGGCAGCCACTCTAGCCCTGTGGTGGTCTGCCTCTTCTCATAATTTGACACTCAGACCACATCACATTTAGTCCAACCCCTTCCAGGGTAAACAGAGTCCAATAAACTAAACTCAAGCAAACAACTCTTCACCCCTACCCAGGCCCAGTCCTCCACAGACCTTTCAGAGCATTGGAAGGGGTGATCCTCCCGCTCTTCGGCTGACACACACCTTCCAGGGCTTTCTCCCTGGAGATCTGGTTCCAGTTCAATAATCCTCCTCCCCTTAGTGTCAGTGTTCCCACACGACCTTTTCAAGTGGACCAGTAGGGAAACCCAGGCCCTCCGTCTCCTCTGGGTTCCAGTCCAGGGACTATGTGGTTAGCAGCTGCCTCAGATTCCTCTCTGCCTCCTGGACTTCTTTCAATCTTAGCCTTCCTTCAGGCCCTTTCCTACAACCCCTCCCTTAGCTCACCGTACACCTGCCTCTCTCTAGGCCTTTCTTCCCACTCCCGCAACCAGAGCGTTGCTCCCTCTCTTCTTCCTCCTCATTTGGGCTTCCTCCCTTTATGCTTACCACCAAGCTCCTCCACGAGCTGGACTTTATCTTCAGTTGGGCCTGGCCCACACTCCAGGTGCAGTAATTGCTCTCTGTCTCCAGTTAACTCCTCCATTAAGATAATTATTACAAGGCATTTTATTCAAGCCTTTGCCTGATTCGGACCATTTTTGTTGAGTGAGGTCAGTCCTTTCAGTTTAATGTTGTCTATGGTCACCTAAATTTTAGCATTTTAAAGACAGTGTGCAGCCATTTTGACATTTTTATAGATTTAAAAAAAAAATACATGAAGAAATAGAAGCATGGAGGGGTTGAGACCCAGACCCTCCAAGATACTTAGATGCCTCACTCCCATTGGTATGAATGGGAGTGAGGTGCCAAAATACCTTTGAGGATCTGAGCCTAAGTGACTTGCTCAAAGGTGCACACAGGAAGCCTGTAGCAAAATTACAGCTAAAGCCCAAGTTTTCTTACCCACAGTCCTTTATCTCAACCACCAGGCCATGCTACAGCAGTTAACTACAGCGAATGTGAAGACTGTTGGGAACAATATTATTGTGCTGAATTCTAAAGCAAAACTTAAAAGTTAAAACATTGCTTAAACTTTTGATGGTGTTCTTGATCTTAGAGTGTTTAATTGTTGGCATCTAGGATTCGATTAGTAAAACTTCCAGGACCAAATTTTCAAAAGCAGCCTCTAAAACAGCATCTCTGACTATACATGTCTGACTTTTGTACCTGTATTTGAATGCCCAATCATCTGCTTGATTCGTGCGCAAGTTAATTTGCACGCACAGCTCAGTTGGTCAAAAGCTTACCCCTATAAAAATTGTGCAAGCAAAAACTTAAAACAGGAGACATCGCAGGCACAATTTTAGAGGCCAAGATGCGGCACCTTAGACAATTTAGCCCCAGTATTACCATCATCATGTTCCCATTACGTAGGGTGACCAGATAGCAACTGTGAAAAAACGGGACGGGGGTGGGAGGTAATAGGCACCTATATAAGAAAAAGTCCCCAAAAATGGGACTGTCCCTTTAAAAACAGGACATCTGGTCACCCTACCATTACACCTCTGGCATTTAGGGCAGCGACGAAGCTCCTCCACTTCTGTTTCTGGCAAGTCTTTCAATGGTCCCTCTCCCCCGAATATTGTACTCACTGCTTTAATAATTAAAAAAAGAAAACGAAACTTTGCTTGAAGTTTTTAATTGACTAAAAATGACTCCAATTAAGTTAGCTAATAAGCATTTAAACAATTTTTCACACTCTCTTATGGGAATACAAAAGTGCACAACTATGAATAGAATGAAGGCATCACATCACTTCTTTAATATCACCAAAATCTGTCTTTTCCTATCATCCCTGTCACTAATGCCCTTACCCATACAGTGACACTCTTGAGTTTACTGCACAGATTTTGCCTAAGTCTTACCTGAGCTGCCTCCAGTCTATCTAAAATACTGCTGGATGAAGACCTTTCCGTCCTGCCATTCTTTTCACTGGCCTCCTTACCTTTAGTGTATTAATGCAAGCTCCTTATCCCCTCCTTCAAGACCAATTCACAGTCTCATTCATGTATATCTTTGTTCTCATATCCCTCATACCCTTCCCAGTCCTTTTAACATTTCTCCCATTTCAGCTTTTCTGTCATGCCAATCCCTTTGCCTCAAGCAGTTTCTCTGCCAAGTGTCCTCCCTTTAGTTCAGATCACTCTGTAGCAATCCTTCCTACCTTTTTATCAAGTATTCTGACTGATTGCCTTTCTAGAACATTTTTGTGTAGCTTTTTCTTAACTCATTCAAGGACTATTCAATTTTCTCAAGGCAGGAAACACGCCTTACTATACATTTGTAAAGCACCACTATACATGCAATTCTTCATAATGAACAGCAGTATGTAGTTCAGTAGTAAATAATATTTCCACTAAACTTATTTTTTAAATTTAGCCCCCACTGTACGACAGTATGGCCACCAAAAGGACACTGTTATTTGGACCAGTGGTTTCATTGGTTGTGGAAGATTCTACTTACTTTTTAACTATCATAGCTTTATTCTACCTTTTAAAAAAGAAATGCTGAAAACAAATCAATGCCTAGGATGAGTGCTAAAAATAGAATAGACATTAAATTAAAAATCAAGACACCACTTTTATGCAGCCTTGTAAAACATTACAATACAATTCCCTTGGTAGATCAAATACTCTCAGACTGCTATCCAACGTTACATATCATCCGTACTCCTTTATGGGCCAAGGATGTCACAGCAATGTTTACCAGGCATTTCTTCATTTAACTTTAGTGAATAAACGCTTTAACAAAGGTGTCTGTTTAACTGCTTTTTACTGTCCAACAGTTGTATCTTTCTGGAATTAACGGTAATTAAGCTGCAGCACTTTGTCCACCATGCACACATGGTTTTATGTAAAAAGGATTAATACTGAGAAGCCCTAAAGAAATACATATAGTGCAAACAATATGTCACTATCTTTAATCAATATCCTGAATGCACTTAGTCTAAGCATATTCCTGCGTATATTTCACCAATTAACCACGGTCCTAGGCTTATTTGTTTTTCACACATCCATGCCTACAGACACAATTATTTCCTTTGAACATTTATTTCAAGGCAGAATTTCCTTTTTATTCTGAACTGCAGCTTTTGTTTCCCTTGTGAATTTGTTCAAAAGTACTGGGGGTAGAGAAGTTATAGCTGAGAACACTCCTCTTACATCATAAAATATGCATAAAGGGGCAAGATACATTTGATATGATGCAATATAAGAGGATATAAAATACCACAGAAAGCAAAAACAAGTATCAAAAGCTAAAGCAACAATATCTAATCTATCACCTTCTTTTAAGACCACTCTCTCCTCAATTTATAAGATTTTACACTTTAACCAAATATTTTAATGGCCAAGTGCAGATCTGAATAGAAATGCCTACAGTAAGGCAGTGGGAAGAGAGGGGAATTGACCATTTGCCCAGGACTGCAAGTTTCAAATATTTGGTGATTAGGAAAGGAAGTTTCAGAAGATGGGAGGAAGTGGAGTGGAAAATTCAGCTCATCACCATATAGATACAGATGGGTGAACTGTAAAGACTTAGCAATATCAACAGCTGGGAAGGATACCAGAGCTGCAAAGTGAGCTGGGAGCCTGAGCAGAGTGCCACAGCTAGAGATCCCAGGAAAAACTAAACATAGATAACAAGGATAGGAGGCACTGGTGAACGGGGTAGTGAGATGGCAGAGACTAGCTGAGACCAAGGGAACATAGCTGACACACAGCAGGTGCCCATATTGAAAGAGGAAGACACCAGTGTACAAGTATCAGAGGGGTAGCCATGTTAGTCTGGATCTGTAAAAAGCGACAAGGAGTCCTATGGCACCTTATAGACTAACAGACGTATTGGAGCATAAGCTTTCATGGGTCAGAGACGATGTGGGTATTCACCCACAAAAGCTTATGCTCCAATACGTCTGTTAGTCTATAAGGTGCCACAGGACTCCTTGTTGCTTTTTACCAGTGTATAAGGTTTCATATCCTTGGGGCGCTAGAGAAAAAGTTAGAGGAACAGTCTTCTACTGCCATTTTAAAGGTGCAGAATCCCCCAAAAGGCTGCTTCAGGCAAAGGCAAACAAGGTATTGCAATTTTAGCCTTGGGGAGATCAGGCATGGGTAAACCTCATGGGAGACCCATCTGAGAAAGTTTGATGGGTTGTGTGTTTAAGAGGGCAGCAGGTGCACAGACCTTAGAAAGACATTAAACTCCTGATTAGGGGATTCCTGTTTGGGACAGTTCTTAATACAAGGAAAGAGAAAATGTACACCAAAGGCTTGTGAATTGAGCCATTTGGCATTCTGGCCAGAGAAAGCTACATGGCACCATATCAGATGTGGAATTTCCATGGTGAAAGTTGGGAGATGCTCCTAACCCAGTTGTCTGCCCTATTGGGAATAATCTCAAAGAGAGGATGAAGGACTAGTCCCTATGCTATATAGGGTGACCAGATGTCCCGATTTTATAGGGACAATCCCGATATTTGAGGCTGTCTCTTCTATGGGTGCCTATTACCTCCCACCCCCCGTCCCGATTTTTCCCACTTGCTCTCTGGTCACCCTAATGCTATATTATAATGAAAGAACAAAGAGGTGCTGAGGAAAACAAGTGGAGGACACCCATACAACAGTCTTTGGGTTTAGCTAGGGCATGTAAAGCCTAAGGACCACAGACTTTATTGTTCTCTAGACCATGATCCAGGAAATCACTCAGGGATGTGTGTAGCTTCAAGAATACCATTAGTGCCAGTGTCATCCCTTAAAGTTATGCACATGCTTAAGTGCTTTGCTAGATCATTTCAAGTACTAGACGTGATAATACTTGTGGGGCGAGGTTATCCTTGCACACACACACACACACCCTTTTGAACTGCTAGGACTTAATCTGTGACTAACCTTTTCCTACAACTATAAATGGAAGAAACACTTCTGCAGGAGTTTTAAAAACATTTTAGATATTTCTAACATTTATAATATATGAGTGAAATTTGAGTCAAGAATTTATAGACATTTGAAAAAATATAAAATACACATATATACATTTATTGTGTCAAGTTTTACATTGGTATGTATTTTATCAAATACATCAGATTTTTCATATATCCTATGTATTTTAAATATTATTTCAAAAGGGAAAGGGGCAACTGTGTAATATTTAAAATACTATTTAAAAGTTGAAAATATCTTTAACATAATTTTTAAAATACTTTTTTTCCATATGGGTAAGAGCTGTGTTCAGAAAGTGTCTCTACTAATCAGAAGTTAAATAAGAGGGATTGCAGTTCTCCTATGCTGCTAAATACTATGGGGCAATCCCCACTCCTTTCTCTTGCTTGACGGAGCAGGACTCCCTCTCCTTTCTGGAAGGTGAGGCAATCGCACTCAAGGGAATAGAAACTTAAAATGGGAACTGCTGGTGTCTGGCTCAAGAATTTTTGGGGGCTCCCAGCCTTTCCCACCAGTAGATGGAGCCGCAACAGTGCCTGATAGGGGAATTAGATAGATCCTTTAGAGGAGAGGAGATGAATAGGGAATAACCAGGGAAAGAGGGAGAATGTCATGTGGCCTCAGACTCTACCTTCCAAGGAAGATTTTACTCAAAATCAGTGGATATCTCATGGGGATAAGGCAGATCAGTATGTAAGGAGAAGTATCTGGTGCACTACCATCACTTACAATATACAATATTCCTATGAAGGAATCAGTTAGCCTTTCCCATTACAGTCTGAGGTTTGTTCTTTGTGATTCAGTGCTGCATGGTGGACTTTATTTTATTCTCAGTCAATGTGAGTAGGTTAGAGGGAAGGAAAGGGTTAATGAAGTGCAAAAGCGATCACAACAAATTCCATGAAAAATATTGGCTATTTCATCCTAAATCGAGAAATTTCACTTTTTGCCAACTTTTTTTTTTTTTTTTTTTTTAAAGAAAGGACATTTCACTTGAAAATACTACAAAATTATAATTTGGGCATGACCATGTGTTTATAATTGATCTGGATCCAAAAATAACCCCACATTTTGAAGTTTCAAAAATTTTCATGGGATTTGCTCATAAATAGGCCATTTTAAGTGAAAATGGATTTCACCTATTAATTACATTTTTGAGAAAACATCCATTTTTAGTCAATGGTCATTTTCAATGCAAAAAAATCGTAAAATTGAAATTGCACACGTTTTTTGGGAAGTCATTATGAGTTTATGAATTTGAAAGACAAATGCAAGAAAGCTAGATTTCAGGGTTTCTTTCAATTTTAATGCATTTATTTCACAATGCTCTAAAAAAGGATGTGTACAAACATTCCTCCCCAACTGAATACACAATCTGTAATATTTTTCAATCACACAGCTTTAAAAAAAAAAAGAAATCCCAAGAACTCAAAGTGCTTTATTTACCATAAACATAAGAACTGTTATACTGCGTCAGACAAATGGTCCACCTACCCCAGTATCGTGTCTTCCGACACTGAAGCAGGTGCTTCAGAGAGAATGAACAGAACAGGCAATCATCAAGTGATCCATCCCCTGTCATCCACTCCCAGCTTCTGGCAATCAGAAACTAGGGACATCCAGATCATGGGGTTGCATCCCTGATCATCTTGGCTAATAGCCATTGATGTACCTATCCTCAATAACCTTATCTAGTTCTTTTTTGTACCCAGTTATAGTTTTGGCTTTTGCAACATCCCCTGGCAACAAGTTCCACAGGTCGACTGTGCATTATGTGAAGCAGCACACTTCCTTTTGTTTTAAACCTGCTGCCTATTCATTTCATTGGGTGACCCCTGGTTCTTGTTATGTGAAGGAGTAAACAACACTTCCTTATTCATTTTCCTCCATACTATTCATGATTTTATAGACCTCTATCATATGCCCTCTTAGTCATCTCTTTTCCAAACTGAAAAGTTCCAGTGTTTTTAATCTCTCCTCATACGGAAGCTGTTCCATATCCTTAAACATTTTCCAATTCTAATTTATTGGTTTATTTATTTTGAGATGGGGTGACCAGAACTGCACACAGTATTCAAGGTGTGGGCATACTATGGATTTACATAGTGGCATGACTTAATTAACTCTTGGGAAATACAGTATCATAATCTTATCTGCATTTTACAAATGAGTACATTCAGCACAAAATGGTAAAGAGCTCAGTCCTTTACACACACAAGTGCTACCATACACTTCTATGATTGCAGGATCCAACACACAGCAAGTCAGTGGGAAACCCAGGAACAGAACACAGGAATTCCAGCTCCCAACCTCGTCGTCTTATTTTTAGAAACACTCAGTATTTCAGCATAAAATGGAAATTCCTGAAATGATTCTTCTGCAGATTTACTTATACACCTCTACCCCGATATAACGCGACCCGATATAACACGAATTCGGATATAACGCGGTAAAGCAGCGCTCCGGGGAGGCGGGATTGCGCACTCCAGCGGATCAAAGCAAGTTCAATATAACACGGTTTCACCTATAACACGGTAAGATTTTTTGGCTCCCGAGGACAGTGTTATATCGGGATAGAGGTGTATTATTACGTTTCTAATCGTTTCAATGGGACAGAAAAAATAAGGCTTCTCTGAGAATAAAACAAACAAAACTCCTGAACAGCTCCCAAATAAAACATTAGCAAAACAATTAGTTGTCACAGCATGAACGCATGTAATTCTTTCATGCTTATAAGTGCAATTTGTTCATTTAATTACATCATTTAATTACTATCTCAGGAAAACAAACAGGTTCCTAATGAAATCGTTCAGAGAGGATGCAAGAACATTTTTCCCCTTTACTCTCCTGGGAGACATTTTACCAAAAGATAGTAGTCATCTAAGCTGCTTCATTGCACTTGTATCAATCTCCTAGGTCAGATAATCATAGCTGCAGCAACCCCCAACAGCAATTACATCATGAAATATTTTTGGGTCCTATAAATGCTTGATTAACCACCTACTAAATCATTTTGCCAAGTATCTTGGCAAACGGTTTTACCTTATACTACTTTGTGTCCAGGTTAACCCTGTGATATAGCTATGGTTTCTGATGCAAAGACAAGATGACATATTTGGATTAGTTACACATGGTACAGAATCCTGATGAGGGTTTAAATAAACTTTTTATAAAGCTTTATATTTTACCTTTGTTCTATGTCCCCTCTTACTTTCTATTATCTTTGGCTGCTAAGATTGTCTAACAGACCTAAGAAGATCTCAGCCTTTAGCTTTTACAAAAGTACCAACATACAAATTAGAACCTGTTCCACACAATCAGAGAGAAATCAGTTGTGATTTAGGCATTGTGTGGCAATAAGAGTCACTCAGTATACCAAGTTCTGTATTGAAATAGGCTCCTTTCTTCTATTAGGCTGTGTCCATGCTGGGGAAAAGGTGTGTTTTTGAAAACATGTTAACATGTTAAAATCTTATTATAGATGGGAGTTGACCCTCTACCAACTAAAACATTAGAATACAAATGGCCTTGTTAGGGTTTTGACATGTTTTTAAAACATGCATCTGTTTTCCTGGTGTTCACACTGGAGCTGAGCGAATAACTCATTTTTCAGTTTGCTGGCAGTTTCAACAAAATAAAAAGCAAGGTTTCTGATCAAGGTAAACAAACTGAAAAATTTTCAATTTTCAGCATGTTTAAAAAGTTTTTAAAAATTGTTTCATTTCTGGGCATCTTTAACTTTTAGTTCAACAGAAGCAAAGGAAATTAAGGGCTAGATTCACAAAACCAATGGTGGTGATTGTGGTGGCTGCCCCCTTATTATCCTCTCTGGTTGAAGAACTTGAACCCCTCACAGGTGAAGGCGAGTGCCCTGACCACCAGACTATTGGTTATTCTGGGGTGGGCCTCTCAATTTCTGCTGCTGACATTGTCCACTGCATATTAATAAATAATCTTTGTAGCAGGAACTTGAACTTGGCATTCCCTCATCCCAGATGAGTGCCCTAACCAATGGGCTATTGGGTATAAGGACAGGACAACCACCAGCAATTTTGTGAATGGTATCTAAGTTCTTTATGAGGTAACCTCCCTTTTCTCCCATCCAAAAAAGGCATCTGAAACTATATGGCAAATTTACCTAAATTTGCAAACGGTTTGTTGATCTAAAACTGCTTCTTTCAGCAAATAAACTTTTCATGCAAAATATTTTGCCCAGCTCTATTGGACACAGTTTTAGTGTAGTCTCAAACTCCACTGTGTCTAGGACAGTGCTGGGAGTAAGGGGAAATCTTTCTGACCCATTCTTAACTGCACATTTTCTTGCTTTCGTGGCTCTAATTCAAACCCTTCAAGTTATTTTAACTAACTCTTACGTTTTCATCTAGATATAGGTCCGATATCACACAAATGGTATGGTTTATAGATGTAATATATTTTGCAGTAGTAAAACTGCTTGAAAAGGGATGCAGTAAATATTCATGTTAACTGGGTTCCAGCATACAGAAGTCTTTAGAAGTGATTTGTGAAAACATGTTTGCAGTGTTATTGTAGCCGTGTTGCTCCCAGATATTAGCGAGACAAGGTGGGTGAGGTAATATCTTTTTTTGGGCCAATTTCTACTGTGAAAGAGAAACTTTCAAGCTACACAAAGCTGTTTGTCAGGTCTAGGAAAGGTACTCAGAGCGTTTAACCATGAAAACATGTCTGTCCACAGTCTCAAAAACCGGGAAAAAGGCTGTGCCACACCCCACAGTGTTTTAAGGATCATGTTAGAATATCAGATCTCATTCTGTCCAGTCAGCTATTTCATAGGAAAAAGTGCCAATGCTAAAAGTGTGACAATACAGAACAGCAGTAGCTGCTCCTAATAAAGGTTGAAGGTTGTTTCTCACTCTAAACCTGAAGTCCAGCTTCCCCAGAAGAGAGAAATCCCACTGGAATATCACTCCCAATATGTTATGCCAAGGTAGAATTTTTCCTGAAAGTCTGGGAGAAGTTCAGAAAAACAAATATGAAAATGATAGTGTTTAAAAGTTTCAACTTTTTGACACTTATCTTAAACTGAACCAAATTATGAGCTTAACCTCTGTATCCTCCCACTTCTTACATGCAATAAATTCTAGATCCTACTAGATCCTCTACTCCAGTTCTACAAGGATCATTCAATCTCATGGAGAAATTATTTGATCTCACAAAGTGCACTGGTCAGTTACCCTTTAGAGTTTCAGTACTGGAGGGAGAGATTTCACATACTCCCTGATTTTGTAACACTATGATATATCTGCTCCAGAGCACATTAAGATGTTTAAGCAGCACACAAGCAGAATTCAAGAGAGACTCATCTTCACTGGAACAAGATAAGGTGTGGGGACCAAGACATTTAGTCTAATCTTCTACAGAAAGCAAGCCACCATAGTAGTCTTGGAGAACGCCAAATATCAAAGCATGGGAGCAGGACACCCTCTTGAGGGGAGAGACAGTCACTGGAAGGGAAAAGTAAGATAGCTGCCAACTCTCTTCCTTTAAAAGCAAAGAGATGGCCAGAGGCTCACTAAACTTCACCATACAGATGAGAGATTTATGAGGAGGGGCCCACAAAAGTTCAGTAAGCAAACATTTGTAAACCATCACCATTGCAGGTATGGCCTCCAGGTAAGGGTTGAGGCTGCATTAGCCGATCATTGTAGGGAATCCTACATCAGTGTGGTCCCTGCTGTAGTAGTTAGGAACATAAGAATCACTATACTGGATCAAACTGATGGTCCACCTAGTCCAGTATCCTGTCTCTGACAGTGGCCAGCACCAGATGTTTCAGAGGAAGGTGCAAGAAACCTCACAGTAAGCACATGTGGGATAATCTGTCCCCCATACAAGTCTCAATCTAATCACTAATAGTTAGAGATTATTTTAAGCCCTGAAACATGATGTTTTAGAGCCCTTCCAAAACTTTTGTTTTAACATTAACTATACCAACAACAACTCTGGACATTTTTGCTTTCCATATAGGAGCCCAATACCTCTTTAAATCTTGTTAAGTTCCCTGCTTCAATGACATAATAATGGCAAGGAGTACCAGAGTCCAGAAGTATTGCAAAAAAAAAGTATTTTATCAGTTACGGACAGAGGCCTTCATTCTCCATGGTCTCATCTACCTTAGGAAAATTAGCACCCATTACCCAACCCACTGCCCTTCACAGATGGTAGCAATAATGGGGCTACAGCATGGACAGGGTGCAGTCATTTTTCTCATGTCATGTCATCCTAACCCTAAATGCACACCTAATGCACACGCCTCAGAGAAGCTAGCAAAATGGCAACTGCAAGCTCATCTAACCGAAGCTAACATTCTAGACTCAGCACAATTTGGATTCTGGCCAGGACACAGAAACAAAACTGCCTATGTGGCCCTCACGGATAAACATCCTCCTATCGGTGGATGGAGGACAGACACCCTCTCGTATCCTCCTGGACCGCTTTGCAGCATACAAAACTGTTGACCATGAGATTCGGCTGACTCACCTGACACAGGTCCATGGTAATGTTCTAAAATGGTTTGAATCCTTCCTGGAGGGATGGACCCAATAAGATGTAATGGGAAAATGCACCTTCACCACTAGACCCCTCATTAGTAGAGCTCAACAAGGATAGATTCTCTCTCCAGTCCTTTTTTTAACATCTACATGCAACCATTAGGTGAACTGGTCAGACAACATGGACTCAAGTGCCCAGAACATGCAGATGAGGCGGTCCAGTGCTTGGATGAGATCAGCTCATGGATGAAGAATGACTGACTGAAGCTGAAGCCGAACAAGACAGAGGTGATGCTTGTGGGCACAGAAAAGTTGTTCAAAGAGTTTGCAGCCACAGTGCAGTCTCCATTGGTCAAAAATATACACCCACAATTGGTCAGATCAGTCCATATTATAGAAATAATCTGATTCCTGGTTGATGCTGAGCTCTAACATACCAGCATCAGCAAGTAATGCTTTCTATCCGCTCTTCTTGGCTAGGAAACACCCTCCCATCCTGGCAAATGAAGATCTGGCACCAGTTATTCATGCCTTCATCACATCTCGGCTGGATTACAGCAATGCAACATACGTGGGCATAAAGCCTTCAGCACTTCGGAAACCCCAACCAATACAAAATGCTGCAGTGTGTCTCCTCAGCGATACACGTTACAGTAAACATATCAAACCTGTCCTCCACTCTCTACATTGGCTTCCCGTAGAATCTCAAATTAAGTTCAAGGTCTCAGTCCTTATCTTAAAACCACTCCATGGCCTGGGCCCAGATTATCTGAAAAAAGGTGTCTGAAACTTCAGGATGAAGACTGTGGTTGACAACTATGTTCCTGTGGCACAATGGAACTCTCAATAATAAGTGTAAAGATCATCTGTGCAGGAGACAGAACCTTCTCCAGGTGTGGTCCCTGACTGTGGAATGAACTTGCCCAAGAACAAAGGACCAGCACAAACCTCACTACTTTCTGCTTCAAATTAAAGTCACATTTCTTTAATGTTGCCTTCTCTAATACAAACACAGAGCAATAGGTATATTTATATTTAAAACACACACAGACACACACCCTACACAAGTCACTTCATTGTGCATACTTCTCTTTTTAAGGACAGGATGCGAGAACAGACAACATGTGACAGATGTTTTGTCAGGTTGCTCAGTGCACTGGAAGGCACTCAGATACTAGTGAGGAGTGCCTTATAAAAGCCTACATAGAAGAAAATAGAAGACATGTAATTTCAGATCTGAAAATTGATGCCCTTCATGGCTGGCTCTCATTTTACTGCCTGACACTGGTTATGCAAGGGGCAAGCTGAGATTTCTGCTTAACTCTATTAATTTGATTACCACCTCTTCCTCCCAACACCCTTTCACCCTATTTGTCTGTTTCATCTACCTTGTGTCTCCTATCTGACATGTACATAGTCGTCGTTGTTACTTGTCTATTCAGTGCCTAGTGGAACGGCGTCCTGACCCTTGACTGAGGCCCTAAGCACTATTGTAATAAACAGAGCCTGAGATTTTCAAAGGGGCCTAAGGGCAAGTCTACACTTAAAACATTGCATCAGCATAACTGCACTGATGTAGCACTTTAATGAAGACCCTCTAAGCTGATGGGAGAGAGCTTTTCCTGCTGACATAGCACTGGCTACACCAGCACATAGGTTGGTATGGATTATTCAGACCCCTGAGCATCATTACTTATGCTGAAGTAATTCTGCAGTGTAGACCAGGGCTGAGAACTAGGCACCCAAATCCCATTGATTTTCAACAGAAGTTGGGCACGTAGTCCCTCAGACCCCTTTAAATATCCACCGAATTACTAATTAAACCCTTTCTACACTACAGCCATCACCATTGCTAGCACTGCGGGAGTTTCAACAAAGGGGAGCTATAGATTCTAAGTTTACCAGTTGAATCAACCCAGCACGTGCCACAAGTACTGATTTCACTTTAGAGAAAGATTTTTCCCCCTTGAGATCAGTTTCTTCTTCCTTGACACAGAGAAAAATGTTCACAATTCAAAATGCCACATTCTGTTTTACAAGGAGCACAAATTAGAAGCCAAAGCAAGAGGACATCCTAATATGGGATTCAACAAGGCAGAGGCCCTATGTCTCAGAAAGCAAAACAACATAATAATGACCTTTTTCCATAGTGCCAATGTACACTACTGTCAAAAGGATGTGCATTAGCATGGTTCCTGCATTGGTGTGGTTCCAGGGGAAACCTTCCTAGAGGTGCTTTCCCCTGGAACACTGTAGCCTTTGTACCTTGAAACAAACTGAACAAGCATGTGTGTGTACACACACACACACACCGCACAGAGAGTGGGCATTGATGCTATGAGTGCCCGAGAACAAACACAGGATGGAGAGAGGGCATGAACAGTCTCATAATAAAAATATAGATACAGCATCAGCAACTGAATAAAAAGAAAACAAAGTACTTTCCATGACACCTGTGAGGTGACACTTTCAAACTTCCTATTGCCTTTTTTTTTTTTTTTTAATACATATTAACTGTATGTCATTTCTATTTGTGCATAGCTCATGGTCTGCTATCATAAGGCATTCCCTACCTCCTCAGTTCTCCATCTATAAAATGGGGTAATAGCACTTCTCTACTTCATAGGGGTGTTGCAAGGATAAATATATTATGATTGTGAGGCTTACTCAGATACCATGATAATGGGGGGCATGTAAGCTCTAAAACAGAGAGATAAATTCCACCTTATTGCACTTCCAGTGTGGATGTACTTTTTTCTGGCTGCAGCTCTGAATGCATCACCCATATACATTCAGAATGGAATGTGACAACTATTAACAGAAGTTTTAAGAGACCATCTAGTGAAATAAAATTTTGGTTACACATTTAAAAAAAAAAAAAAAAACCTAAGTGGGGGATATGATAGAGGTATATAAACTCATGAGTGATGGAGAAAGTAGATAAGGAATAGTTATTTACTTATTCCCATAATACAAGAACTCGGGGCCACCAAATGAAATTAATGGGCAGCAGGTTTAAAACAAATAAAAGGAAGTAGTCCTTCACACAGCGCACAGTCAACTTGTGGAACTCCTTGCCTGAGGAGGTTGTGACGGCTAGGACTATAACAGCGTTTAAAAGAGAACTGGATAAATTCATGGAGGTTAAGTCCATTAATGGCTATTAGCCAGGATGGGTAAGGAATGGTGTCCCTAGCCTCTGATTCTCAGAGGGTGGAGAGAGATCGCTTGATCATTACCTGTTAGGTTCACTCCCTCTGGGGCACCTGGCATTGGCCACGGTCGGTAGACAGGCTACTGGGCTAGATGGACCTTTGGTCTGACCCAGTACGGCCGTTCTTATGTACATAAAACTATGCAACACAAAAATGGTAAAATTAAGTTAAAACAAATATTTCACCGTTTCATCATCTGAGCTGAACTACAGTATCAACCTCTGAATCTGCAGAAGTCTGCCAGTTTCATACAAAGGGCAGCATTCTCCAAGATCAGTTTTCAACACCTTGGAGTATTCCTCTCAAACTTCTTCATTGTAGGTACTCAGCACCTCTTGGGACTTGGCCATATATGGGGCAGATGCAATCCATTTAAGTAAATGGGTTGATAAGTATAAAGCTGCCTGGAACTCTAATAGGATCTCAGAGAAAGGTTTGAATCATGAAGTCTGAAAAGCACTTTCCCTCAGAGCAAACACTGCCTTCAATTAATCATTCCAGCATGGTATAGAAACTCCGTAGATAATTTACTAGTTTACTTTACTTTAAGCAGCTTACCTCTTGGCAGCCATCTGCCACTAAACAGAATCGATAAATGCACTGTACAATTCACAGGTGAAGCATTGTCCTAAAAATCAGGTGCCTCACAATAAGCCAGGCAATATCCAGTGCCATTTCCTAGAAGCTAAAGGTTAGAAGTAAAGAGGAATTAGAGTGAGCATACCAAACATGGGGCTCTTATTCCAGTTTTTAGAGCTGTGCAGACTTCGTGCTCAATGCTGCAAAGCATGTGTTTAACTTTACTGATATGACTGGTTTCATAGACTTTGATGGGATCATTCAGGACTGACGTTACACTCACACACTTAATCATTTGCAAGATCAGGGCCATAGTGATTTGGGGGCGGGGAGAAGGAAGGAGGGTTTAAGAGAAGTTATTTGGAATTTAATTCCAGACTTTTTAGTGGCCCCATCTTTTTGCTGTGTGTGACTGTCATAGATCACACCTGCTGCAGAGCACCCCTTCGTGTTCTCCACATGCAATGCATGCAGGAGGGCCATGGCCTTCCAGCCAGGCTCTCTGTAATGTCTGGCCCCTTTTGGTGTTACAGAGTCTTTAATGTCTTTCAGGTCACCTGCTCAACAGTATCCCAGGGGCCAGTCTTTCAGTGACTGGGTGGCTGGAGCCTGAGTCACCTTGTCTTCCCATACATTTCTTTTTAGTTCTGACCCTTCTTTCATGATCCAATTTCCTTCAGTCCAGACCTCCTTCCAAGGCCCAGTTTCAGTTTAGTTTTGCCCTTCAGTCAGGGCTCACTGCCCAGAGACATTCCTCTCCTCTACCCTCTACCTTTCTCTTCTAAGCCTCCTCTCCTCACTCACTACCATTTCTCCCACCCCCTTTTAATTCCAGCACTTCCTCTTCTTGAGTGCTCTCTCCTCCTGAACCACACCCACCCTTGGTGATGGTCAATTACATTAACCCTTTTAGATGATCCCTATGTCTTAATTAGCAATCATTAATCCTTTATTAGCGCCATTCCAGGCTAGCTTCTCCCCATCGCTGGGAGACAGAACAAGGCCCTGTAAAGGCTATACCACCCCATGACAGAGACATTTTGCAAAATTTGGATTTCACATGGAAACATGCAAAAAAAAAAAACCCACCCCAACCTTCCCTAACGCCAGATGCTTCCGATTTCAAAAAAGCGAACGCTATCAAAACAAAAGTGTCACATGAGGAGGCTTTCATAAATGGAGGTAAACTTGGGCCCAGTTTCACTCAAAGTTGTCATATTCGCCACTCACATCCTTCTAGTTGAGCAAGGAGCCATGACATTTGAGGTACTTCATGAAATTGGACCCATTTTCACAAAACTGAGAAGAAACATGAAAAGCGTAGTCATTTTACAAGCACGCTGTCCATTTCCCCCACCAGTAATTCCCCAGAATGAATGTGTATTCATTTACATGTGCAGGACTGTCTTCTGCTCTGTGTTACACTCACCAACCAATCACAAAACATTAAAGCTATAAACACCAACTTTAACAAATCAAAAACAGCATGATGTCATCCATCCATCCAAAGACTCTCTTCTGCCTAACTCCCCACCCCAGGATGTATGGCCAGATATTTATATGGAAAAAAGGGAGGGGTACTTTTCACATTTATGTAGCATAACCCAGATGTTGGCCAGGCATTTCTTTGGAAGTTAATACAGCTTACAGCTAGACTGACTCCCCCACATTTCTCTAAAAAATTAACGATGGAAATAAAAAGAAAATGTGTACAGCCATGGAGGGCCAATTTTCACTATTGGAGCTACACAGAGGCAGTGAAATTCATTTAAATGAAGTCTGTCTTCTGTGTCAGCTCTCCACAGAAAGACACCTGTGCAATCTAAAGAAAGGATTCTGCAGGCTGTGTGTATTAGACACAATGGAGACATTATAATTACATCAAAAACCACAAACAGTAAATTCAGTTCACTACAGTGTATCCACATGATACATATAAAAATAAATGCAAAGCTAAGTGAAATAATTATTGGCAATTTTGCATAAAGCCATTCTCCCGCTATTAAACGCCTCATTAAAAGATCTCACATTTATGTGGTTAGTTTAAAAAAAGTATTTGTATGGAAATTCTGGAAACATTTTGTCAAATCAAAAGCAATGGTATCAAGCTAGATTCCATGACCCATATTTAAGACTGATGTAATGTAGTCATTATTTATAGTACGCAGCCACATAGGACTGAACAAGCTGAAGCATGGATGCAAGAACAGGATTTGTTTTCCAATATCATCCATCAGAGAAATTAGAGATGAGAAAGGCCCATCAGATCATCCAGTCAATCCTCCTGCCAGTCCAGAATTCTTCCGTACAGCCTATATGCTACTGCTTTATCCAATCTATATTCTAATAGGTTTAAGGCAATTGGTTTTCCACTACTTCCCTTAGAAGGGCTACTCCACAGTGTAATAGAGCTCAGTGTTTGAACCAAACCTACATCTTTGTTATCTTAATTCCAAATGACACAAAACTTTCTAGTTTTAGAGAATCTCATCATGAGTTTAATGATTTGGGGGATCAGTCTGTACAAATTATGAATCCTGGCCGATTCTATGAAATTACTACTATGAAAATTGCTGTATCATGAATGCACCTCTATACATGTATCCACCATGAGTGGGCAGGGCTGTGTCACTTCTCTGCCAGATCAGAGACCCTGATGGTCATTAGAACTCAACAGCCATCTATTCAAGGTAAAGTACCTTGGAATGATGGGTCTGCTAGAGCATGGGAAAAGATACTTTCTCCTCCTGTCTGAAAGGAAGAGGAGGGAAGTGGAGAGCAGTGGAAAGGTATTAATACCTGGGGGGGAGGGGAGCAAACAGCTGTGCATCTCTCTCTCTCAGTGTTATAGAAGGCAAATAATTTATGAGTTAGAATCATAGAATATCAGGGTTGGAAGGGACCTCAGGAGGTCATCTAGTCCAACCCCCTGCTCAAAGCAGGACCAATCCCCAGACAGATTTTTGCCCCAGATCCCTACATGGCCCCCCTCAAGGATTGAACTCACAACCCTGGGTTTAGCAGGCCAATATATATTATATTGACTGCACAATATCCCTCTCAAAGGGCATACAAAATACATAAACACAGAAGTCTGGGCAGACTTTAAAGAATGATTTTTTGGATAGGGTCAAATTTCACTTGGATAATGTATTCTTCACCAGCTGTTGTGAACTAATGTTGTATCATTGCTACGTGCTGTTAAAGACATGTCATGTTTCACCCCAGAGGTGGTTGCATTTCAGATGTGCAAAGTGCTTCAAGAAACATGATGAAAGAAACTACATAAAAAGTGTAAGATAGTAAGTAAATATTTAAAAATACCTGCATGTTTAATTTCCTTTTTTGATCACATAAGGCAAAGCTGCATGAACAATGTACATTTTATGCTATTTTGCTGAGGAGCTGCAGCCTTAAATCATGGACCTACTATGGAAAGTCATTAAAAAATGGCATTCCACATTTATTATGTCTCCATATTAAGTTAATTCAGTTTAAAAAATAGAAAGATAAATTTTCTACCTGCCAGAGCTACAGCCACTACCTCAATCTGATCTAACCACCAACCTGAATTTGGTCTTCCTCAAGCATCAGCAATAGTAATAAATATCCCTCAGAACAAACTATGTCTTCAGTTATACCTGTGCAGCCACATTAGACTTCACTGGGCATGCAGAGAGTGGCCATTAAAAAAAAAAAGACTTTTTTCCAGAGTAGAACTGCAGGAAAATAATAAATAAATAATAAAATAAATAAATAATAAAAATAATCTGTTTATATTCATGGGAGAGGATTTGGGTGGACAAGAAATTGGGGGGAACAGGGCAGCTGGCCCATTACATGGAACTGGGCTCAGCTCTCCTGTTCCAGACTAGATGCTCCCAGTTGGGTCAATTAAGAGGGTGGAGAGAATATAGGGGGCTATACAAGATTAGCTGGGAGTCACAGCAGACTGAGTCACTCAGGAGAAGGGCAGGAGAGGAGAGCTTCCCAAGACAGACAGTGATTCATGGGAGAAGGTTGAAGGCAGGAGAGCAGAAATAAGGTATTGCTGGATGGCTCTAGGCCAGAGAGGGCAGAAGGAAGGTGGAGCAGTAGAGAGCCCACTGATGACTCCGTGCTGGCATCCTGGACCCTGAGGAACAGTGACTGGGCCAGGGGAAGCGAGGGGTGCTCCCAGCAGAGAGGCTTTAGGAGTTCCCAGTGGGAAGAGCAGGGTTGCACCTCAGAAGGAAGGGCTGGAGTGGGTTTCCTGGCAGAGTGATGGAAGAGACTGGCTAAAGAACCTAGTTGTGACAGAAGACACTGGGGTATGGTGAGCACAGGGAATAGGTGCACTGGGGTAATATGAAGTATACGTTGGGACTGTTATGGATTATTTGCACTATGTTTTGTTAATAAATTGTGTAGATGGACTAGAAGACAAACTTGAACGGAGTTACTGGGGACCCAAGAAGGAAACTGAGGCAAGGGGCCACCTCCATGGTTGCCATGAGTGGGAGCCTGGGAAGAGGCCACAAATTTACCCTTGGCAATAAGACTAACCAAACCTAGGTTACCAAAATTGATGCGGTCACTTTTGACTCCTGAAGAGCGTGGTCTTCACAATCAATGCTCCTGTTAACACCGAGGGAGATAAGATATGTGCGGATTCAGAGTGCTCTATCTGCGTGACAATATTGTTAACCCAGCTACTGATGGAAATAGAGAAGAGCAACACCACATACTATACCCTTTGCTCTATGGCACTGACATCTTGAAATAGGAATCCTGAATATACTAGTGCAGAACCAAATCCGGTACACACATACCATCTGCTCCTATGCCAAGGAAATTAGACAAAGATGATCATATCCTTGCAACAGCCACAAAAAAACTAGAGACTAAAGACCAGGTTATGATGTATGAAAAGTGTTTGAATTTAGTTTTTGCACACTTTCTCTGCTGTACAAAAACGTGATCCTTATAATTCTGTAAAAAGCAACAGAGGGTCCTGTGGCACCTTTAAGACTAACAGATGTATTGGAGCATAAGCTTTCGTGGGTGAATGCCCACTTCGTCAGACGCATGGGACAAAGTGGGCATTCACCCACGAAAGCTTATGCTCCAATACATCTGTTAGTCTTAAAGGTGCCACAGGACCCTCTGTTGCTTTTTACAGATCCAGACTAACATGGCTACCCCTCTGATACTTATAATTCTGTATAAATCATGCACCGTCTATGGATCAGATGTGCATGTTGACCATAAAAATTCGATCTTTAATTTACACACCTACTTCCCCCACTCAGGTTTGGAGAAGAGTATCTATATTCTGTCATTTTCAGTATTGGCCAATTTCTACCCTGCCTTTATTCCCTTATTGGATCTTGTCGATTTGGCCAATTTCCTCAGCACCTGCACCAATGGAGTGCTAATGCCAGTGTCAGGGGCAGCTCTAGTTTTTTGCCACCCCAAGCACGGCAGGCAGGCTACCTTCAGTGGCATGCCTGCGGGAGGTCCCCGGTCCCACGGTTTCGGAGGCATGCCTGCGGGAGGTCGGCCGGTCCCGCGGTTTTGGCGTACCCGCCGCTGAATTGCCACCGAATCCGCGGGACCGGCGGACCTCCCGCAGGCAAGCCGCCGAAGACTGCCTCACTGCCGCCCTCGCAGGGACCGCCAGGGTGCCCCCGGTGGCTTGCCGCCCCAGGCACGCACTTGGAGCGCTGGTGCCTGGAGCCGCCGCTGGCCAGTGTAATTTGAGACTGTAATCCATTTAAAGGCCAGAGTGGCAGAGGTTTTTTTTTTTTATTATTCAGCTTACATAAAAATCTATTCTAGATAGTATACAAGTAAGATATCTTTCAAATGCAGGCACCAAATTTGAATCAGCCAAATCCCTAAATCTTCCTTTCAATTTAAAGAAAAGAATTATTTCTTAGTTCAAGGAAGTATTGTTTGTTTCTTGTAATTAAAAGTACACCTCTATCCCGATATAACGCAACCTGATATAACACGAATTCGGATATAACGCGGTAAAGCAGTGCTCCGGGGGGGCGGGGCTGCGCACTCCGGTGGATCAAAGCAAGTTTGATATAATGTGGTTTCACCTATAATGCGGTAAGGTTTTTTGGCTCCCGAGGACAGCATTATATCGGGGTAAAGGTGTAGTGATGTTCTTGAAGTGCAAAATAAAATGTTTCCTTTGAGTAACATCTTCCCCATTCCAGGAGTGTCAGAATCATCCCCTTACCAGACAAAGACGGATTAGGAGCTGCTGAGAGATTAAAAGGCTAACACTTTCTTTGATACAGTTTTTCTAATCTTTTACATGAGGTTACCATCACAGGTGGGAGTTGGGACATTACTTCACTAATTAATTTTTTTAGAATTTTACCCAAATTCATTGATCAGCTCCATCCCTAAACCCAGATTGCAGACAGAAGTGTTTTGTTCTAGAATAGGCAAGTAAAATAGATCAGTCAGAGGATGATGGAGCCCCTACAACTAAGATATAGGATAGAATTTCACAGCACCCATCCACAGATCCCTTCTGTCTTAAGAAATCAGGTGGGAGAGGAGAAAGTTAGGCATGCTGTAGGCCAACTTTTACAAAGAATTCAACTAGTACCTTGAGTGGTGGGTGAACTAGTTTCTATTTAATGTTATTCGCACTTCCTAATGTAAACTCCACTTGGTGTTTGCCAGCTCTTGGAGTGCCAGACTGAGCCTATTGGGGGCAGAGAGGGTGGGGGAAGGGTTCCTATCCTAGGGACTACAACTGTAATGGCTACCAGAGTACCCTGAATCCACTTCCCATAATGCTTGGAGCCAGGGGAGGGGACAGATTGGAGTAGAAACTCTCATTGAGGCCAATATGGAGATTTCTGCATGGAGTGACCTGGACAAGCAGTTTGCTGGGCCAATTCTGAGCCAGGGCTGCTCAGCCCCTTCAGTGGGAGTGGGGGGGGACAGGACAGCCTGACTCAGAGACAAGGGCACGTCTACACTTAAAATGTCGCTGTAGCACTTCAATGACGGGGAAAGCCCTCATATCGACATAGCACTGGCTACACCAGGGCTTATGTCAGTACAATTGTATCACTCAGGAGTTTGGAGTTTTCACACCCTAAGCAACACAGTTATACCCATGTAAGTTTATAGTTTAGATCTAACCAAAGAAACTTGATTTAGTTTCAGTTTTGAGCTTGGAGTGTGGGAGCGGTGAGAGAAGCAGAAAAGCATGATTAACTCCCTCTCTCCACAAAGGGAGTCTTTGACCTGCTGCAGGAAATGATGCATGGGTCAGGCAGTTCCAACCCTGCAGAAAGTAGCAGAGCTCCAACTTGGCACTGACTTGCAAGAGCCAACTGAGGCCTCCATAGCACTCCCTACCAGGCTCGCTGGTAGGAGGCAGGTGAGAACCCTGCCCAGGGGCAGGAACAAGTAAGGGAACCCTTGTTGTTTAAGTTGGCCATTATTCACAGCTCTGCAGCACTCATCTCAGGACTCCAACCTCTATGTGCCATCTGCCTGGGAAGGTGCCAGGGAGGGAGCTGGGGTTGGGAAGATTTGAGTGTGTTGGGAAGTGGTTGATTTGGTGTTTAGTACTTGTTAGCTAACCCTATCCCTTTCCTTCCCCAGATCCTATTTTCCTGGTCCTAATAAAGTCCCTCTTTGTTATACTGTTATTTTTCGGTGTGTCGTTCTTCTGGTGTGGTTGGTGCTGATGTACTTTTATTGTTTCTTGTGTATTGGATTTCTAACCCTTGCCTGGGAGTAGCATTATTCATTTTCCCAAGGGACAGCACCACCTGTGTTTTGGGGACAGTGAGGAGTCACCTGGGTCGAGGCACCTGATGTCTGAAAAAGAAACCAGGATCCAACCCATGGGAGAAGCCACTGCAAGTAGCAAATACCAGGAAGGAGTCTTGAGCCACCCCTTGAGGGATGGAGTGCATTAAAAGGGTGGAGTTTGCAAGATAGTATTGACTTGCTGATACTTACCCAAACGAAGGGGGAAAAAACACATCAAGACACCGAGAACAATGCCACAGGTATCCAGCAAGGGACTGCTTATCTAAACATCTCAACAGCATCTGTTTAGAGTCTAAAAGCCTCATAAGAATTGGGGGCACACTGTGCTAGGTGCTGTACAAATATAGAAGACAACACTGTTAGTGATACAGTCAAGGAGTGCAGCCTTAACCCCTGTTAATATATGGCAAATCTGAGTCCTTCCCTTAGCTATAACTCCTAGCCTGCATAAAGAATGAAACTACTGAAATTACCATCAGCTTATTTGGTGAGACAGCTGGGCACCAAAGATGACTGGCTAACTGGCACAGATCAAATCCAAGGCAAAGTATTTCTCCTTCCCTCCTCTTCCCTCTCTCCCCCCCAAAAGGTGGTGCCTATTACCCTCAAAAGGGAATAAGGTAGAATGGCATCGCAGCAGATACAGGGAACAAACTCATGGGCCAACAGCTAGAAGTTTGACCTATTGCATGCAGTCCTTCTCCTTTCTTGTCCCTGAGTGAGGCATCATAGCAGAAGAACTGGTTCTTGGAGGCAATCAGAGAAAGAGATGACCTCTTCAGAGGTCAGAAAACAACATCAAATAATCTTAAATGAATCAAACTGTATCATAGAATCTCTATGGATAGAAATTCCGTGCTTTAATAAGACCATGATAGTGACAGTGATTGTGAAATACTCAGAGATTACAGAGGCTAGGGGGGAAAAAAACAACAACAACAAACACCTCAACAATAATGAGGGATTTCAACTATTCCCTTATTGATGGGTACATGTCACCTCAGGACGGGATGCAGAGATAAATTTCTTGACACCATTAATGATTGTTTCTTGGAGCAGCTAGCCCTGGAACCCACAAGGGGAAAAGCAATTCTTGATTTAGTCCTAAGAGAAGCACAGGATCTAGTCCAAGAATGAATATAGTTGAACTCCTCCATAATAGCAACCATAATGTAATTAAATTTAAAATCCTTGTAGCAGGGAAAATACCAAAGAAACCCATCACAGCAGCATTTAACTTCAAAAAGGGGAACTATTTTTTTTTTTAAAAAAGGAAGCTAGTTAAACAAAAATTAAAAGGAACAGTCACAAGAGTGAAATGCCTGCAAGCTGCATGGGAACTATTTAAAAACATCATGGTAGAGCAGGGGTAGGCAAACTCCGTCCCGCAGGCCGGATCTGTCCCATCTGGGCTTTGGATCCGGCCTGCGGGATTGCCACCCCGGTGGCGCCGCAGGGCTAAGGCAGGCTCTCTGCCTGCCATGGCCCCGGGCCGCTCCCGAAAGCAGCTGGCACCACATCCTTATGGCCCCTGGGGGGGAGGAGGGGCAGAGGGCTCTGCGCCCTGTCCTCGCCTGCAGGCACCACCCCCCGCAGCGCCCACTGGCCAGGAACAGGGAACCACACCCAGCTATTCCCAGGTTTCCCCCTGCACCCTTGCTCATTGTACAATCGGTTTCCCTTCACCCCAATTGGTCCCCAGCCTTTGTCCAGCCACTTCCAGGCTCCTTCCCCTCCCCCAGCTTCTCATTCTATCAAAACCTTCCCTTCCCTCTCTAAGCTAGTTCTCAGTCCCTGTCCTCCCCATCCCAGTCTCCTTGCCCTGCCTGTCTCTCCTCCCTCCCTCCGATCCCAGTCTCACCAGGCTCCTTGTCCCAATCTACTCCTTTTCCTCCCCCAGGCTCCAAAGTTTGGCTCTTGCCTCCTCTGCATTCAGGCCAGGCAGCTTTCTCCTCCATGCTGCATGGGCACCAGCAGCGAGGTCATTGCGAGAACAGAAGAGGCAGGCTCCCTGCTCTCAGTTCCACCCTGGCCCAAAGCAGTCAAGAGTAGCAATTATAAGGGAAGTCCAACTTTGCCTCTGTAGGCCTGGGCTGGAGCACACTTACTTGGAGGGGCCAAGGGGAGATTCATGTGAAGTTCTGCCACACATAGTAGCTATGAGGGGATGAAACCTGCTCAGTCACTCTGTGCCAATGCTGCATGAGCAGCCTGGCCAGCATTAGGAGCTGTGAGGGGCTGGCAGTTATTCTGGAAGGACAGAATCTTCTCAATGTTTAGTAGCTAAAATCTCAGAAGTCTCTGCTGGGCATATACAAATGGAGATTTTTCAAAGATTTAGAACTTGTCTATACAACAAAATTAAGTCGACTTAAGTCAAGTTGATGTACAGCCGCCACAGCAATTAAAGAGGTGGTTGATGTCCACACTTGCTCCTTCTGTCAGTGGTGCACATCCTCACCAGGAGGGCTTCCATTGACTGAAGTGGGGCACTGTGGGACACTGACAGCTGGAGCCAAGCAGCCCTGGGGCTGACAGCCTCAGGCATGTCAGCCAGGCATGGGGCTCACAGCCGAGCCTCCTCTCCCCCCACCCCAGCACTGACAGCCCAAGCCCCCAAACCCACCCCAGTGCTGACAGCTCGAGCTGTCAGCTGAGAGAGCCCTGTGCCCAGCTGACTGTTCATGCTTTCAGCACCGGAGCAGGGTGGAGGCCCAGTTGTGAGCCCACATCTGGTTGACTGTTCAGGCTATCATCGCCGGGGCAGTGAGGGGAGAACTCCAGCTGTCAGCCCCACTTGCAGTTGGCAGCCAACAGACAATTTAACTAATGCAGCGTCTACACCGACACTGCATCGCCCTAACTACATTGACCTAAGCGCTACCCCTCTCGTGGAGGCGGAGTTACAATGTCAGTGTAGCGGGCCACTTACTTGTAGCATTGTAAGCTACTGACATAATTAGTTGGTTGTAAGCTGCCTTATGTCTACCTAACTCTGTAGTTTAGACTGAGCCTTATAATTTTGGTCAAATTTTGGGTGGATTTTCACAGAAATGGCAAAAGGCACATCCCTGACACAAGATCATCATGTTGCCAAATTTCAAGGCCTTGCTCCAAAGCATGGGAGTATTAGAGATTCTCAGAGAAGAGTCACCAGAAGTTTTTTTTAAGTGACAAGACAATTTATTTCTTCTTAACCTCATTCTCTGAAATAGCTCCATTGTTTTGGCTGAAACTTTCAGATAATCAGCCTGAGGCAGACACCCCTTATGGAAAATTTCAGCTCAGTTTAAGTTTAGCAAAATTATAAGCAACAGAAAACAGAGTCTCATAGTGGAAACCAGCAGGCAACCTTAACAACAGGTAGTGCTACTAGCACCACATACATTAATGGATGTTGCTGTAAAGAAAATATTCTCCCACACGGCTCACACCTTCATCGCATAGTATACCAAGATCCAAAATTAGTATACAGTAAAGCTCAAAAAGAGAGGTTATCTATTAAAGAAGACAAACATCTAATTAGATTGTAAGCTTTTCAGAGCAGGCAGGCACCTTCTCATGTGTTTGTACAAAAACCTTGCATAACAGAACCTTGATCCAGAATGCAAGGTACTATCATAATTCACACAATACAAGTACATCAGATTAGGTTGATAGATACTAATGATTTCTGAGGCTACGTTGCTTTGTAATAAAGATTAAAAAAATCAAGAGGGACGTTTTGATATCAAAGTGCTGGTTGACTAGATAATTTAAGATTGCTATTCTCATAGGATTCTGTCTCCAAGTCATTTTTGGAGATAAAAATTGTCTTTACAACATCCCATATGTTTTAAAGCTGAAGTAGTTTGATCTTTCAACCCAACTAACTCCCTAATTGTAACGTGAACGTAGTCTTCAAAACATATGGATTGCAAAAGCATCTCTACTGACAGTGAATTACCCTATTTAAAATTGAACCTAGTTTTTAATTAGGTAATTTTTCTGTGTAGTGAAATACAAATCAACATGTCCTTGGAGTAGACTAGCATGAAGTAAATATAGCATGGAAGAGAAGGCAAAGCTAGATGTAACCTTCTGCAGCTTTCAGTGGTAGTTATTGTACTACAAACATGCAGAGGTGAGCTGGAGCTGGTTCCCACCAGTTCGCGGTTGTTAAATTTAGAAGCCCTTTTAGAACCGGTTGTCCCGTGAGGGACAACTGGTTCGAAAAGGGCTTTTAAATTTAACAAAAGTTCCAGCAGCTCCCTGCCCTTCCCCCGGCCCCAGCTCATCTCACTCCGCCTCTGCCTCCTCCCCTGAACACTCCCCCGGCTTCTCCTCCCCCTCCCCGCAAATCAGCTGTTCGCGCGGGAAGCCTGGGAGGGCTGAGAAGGAAGCAGCGGCTTCCGCAGGTGAGCTGGGGCAGGGGCGCAAGGAGGGCGCCCCGGTCGGCCCCAGCCAGCCGGGCGCCCCGGCTCCATCCGCCGGGCCCAGCCCTGTCCCCGGCCGGCCTGGTGCCCCGGCTCCGGCAGAGCGGCTCCGGTCCCAACCCCGGCCCCAGCCGAGCGGCTCCGGCTCTGGCCGAGCGGCCCCGGTCCCAACCCCGGCCCCAGCCGAGCGGCTCCGGCTCTGGCCGAGCGGCCCGGCCCAGCCCCCACCTCCAGGCAGCGCGGTAAGGGGGCAGGGAGGGGGTGTTGGATAGAGGGCAGAGGAGTTGGGGGTGTGGATTAGTGTCGGGGCGGTCAGAGGGCAGGGAACAGGGGGATTGAATGGGGGCAAGGGTCCGGGGGGGCAGTCAGGAAGGAGCAGGGGTTGGATGGGGTGGTGGGGGGCAGTCAGGGGCAGGGATTCCAGGGGCAGTCAGGGGACAGACAGAAGGGGTGGTTGGATGGGGCAGGGGTCCCGGGGGGGCATCAGGAATGAGAGGAGGGGTTGGATGGGGCAGCAGGGGGCAGTCAGGGGACAGGGAAGGGGGGTGGATGGGGCAGGGGTCCCAGGGGGGCTGTCAAGGAACGTGGGGGGTTGGATGGGGCAGGAGGCCTGGGGGCACGACCCCCTCGTGGGGTGAGGAGGAGGGAACCGGTTGTTAATATTTTGGCAGCTCATCACTGCAAACATGTACAGTAAAAGGATGTCCTTCACTCCCAAGAATAGCTTCCTATGCCACTTGTTAATATTTTATAATAGTGCCTAGAGGCCCCAATAAGGATCAGTGTATTGTGCACATTCAGCGCCTAGTACAAAGCGAGATGCAGTCCCTGCAAAGAGCTTACAATTTAAATGCACAACACAGAGAGGGGAAACAGGAAGTATAATGAGGGGCACAGAGATTAAGCGGCTTGCCCAAAATCACATAGGAAGCCAACAAAAATGACTAGGGGTATAGAACGGCTTCTGTATGAGGAGAGATTAATAAGACTAGGACTTTTCCGCTTGGAAAAGAGGCGACTAAGGTGGGATATGATAGAGGTCTATAAAATCATGAGTGGTGTGGAGAAAGTGAATAAGGAAGTGTTTACTCCTTCTCATAATACAAGAACAAGGGGCCACCAAATGAAATTAATAGGTAGCAGGTTTAAAACAAACACAAGCACGTATTTTTTCATGCAGTGCACTGTCAACCTCTGGAACTCCTTGCCAGAGGGTGTTGTGAAGGCCAATACTATAAGGGGGTTCAAAAGGGAGTTAGATAGATTCATGGAAGATAGCCATTGATGGACCTATTAGCCAGGATGGGGAGGAATGGTGTCCCTAGCCTCTGTTTGCCAGAAGCTGGGATTGGATGACAGGGCCCAGATCACTTGATGATAACATGTCTGTTCATTCCCTCTGGGGCACCTGACATTGGCCACTGTTGGAAGACAGGATACTGGGCTAGATGAACCTTTGGTCTGACCCAATATGGCCGTTCTTATGTTGCAGAGCCAGGAATTGAATCCAGATCTTGAGTCCAGCACCATCAGCGTAATACTTTGACGAAGTTAGAGAGTCAGTCTAGCTTCTTGCTCCCAAAAATTCAATAGGCAGAAATCTGCTTTATTTTCTGTTACCTGACACTTCCAGCCTTCATAATTCTTGAGGGAATCTTATTAAACACAATAAACAGTTCAATTTTATTTTCAAATCAATGTGGGGCAACAGAAGGCTTTGAGTGTTATCTTTTACCATAAGATGATATTTTAATGCCATTTAAACCCTGAGTTCATAGTCAAGATAGCATTTAATGCAGAAAAACCCAAATATTAATATGTACATTTTTATGCCATTCCAAGAAACTGTAAACTCTTCAAGGCAGGGACCATCTTTTAATTGTGTGTGTTTTCTGTGCCTAGCACAATGGGGCCCTGATCCTCACCTGGGGACTCTTGCTAGCACTTTACAAAGAAACAGCAACGGTGTGCTGGGGTAGCCCCAAGAGAAGTTGTTCATCAATCCAGACCATCTAAATGTAAAATCGAAGGCAGCCATACAGTGAAGAGGCAATGCCAAATTCCACTACTTCAATTGTTACATTGAGTATCTAAATGAATTTCAATTTAGAGTTAAGTATTCAACATAAGAGCCAAAGAAAACTTCACTGCATTTCTGTTGCAGCTCTAACCCAGCCCCTCTGTGCCCTGTAGAACTACTCCACGAACTCCGAGACATGATTGGAATAATTTGGAAAAAAAAATCCTTATACAAAAAGCAAGGAGTTACTTTGACCCCCCTCCCCCCCCCCCAAAGAAAAGTTGCTTTGGAAGCAGAGGAAAGCAGAGACCCAGATAAACAGAGTGAGAGCAGGTGTGCAGAGACAGAACCCAGTGCTAAGAGGCAGATCTGATTGGTCTAGGGGCAGGACTGAGAAGGTAGATAAGGAAAGGGTAGGCAGGAGTTCCACCGCGAATCCAGGCTAATGTGGCTTTAATAACCTGTAAAATAAGGTGCAGGGCTTACTTTGTCTCTCAAAACAAGTCTCTTCCAGCATCAGTTTCCATATTATGGTGCAATCTGAAGACATTTACCTAAGCAGGCTAATATGCAAGCTCTGTAAGTACACCAATACTAGAATAGTAGTATTTTGCCCAAGTGTACTCTGGTGATGCACTTATGAGCCAGTCCAGAGAGGATCATACTTCTACATCGACACTTCAGTTATTTTGTCTGTGGCACTGTTTTCTTCACAGACCTCTCAATGTTATTTCTCAAGCCTGGGAAAATAACCTATACCTTAAACACACACACACACACACACACACACACACACACACAATTTCATTCACTGTTTGTCCCAAGAGCACTGAATGCGGATCCCCTGTCTTATTTCTCCCTGACTACACTCCCTGAAGTAAAAGCTCCACAACAGTGAATCCATGACTAAGCAAAGTAAATTACTTTGCAGAGCATGCAAGTGGGTGTAAATTATACTCATGAGAAACCCATTGACACAGCCCACTTCAGCACATTGCTCTCAGAAAAAGAATTACTCATTTGAAAACACAGACAGGATACTACCAAAGTTATTCTATTTCTTGGAAACATTTCCTCCCCACAAGAGGATAAAAACCTGCACTCCTGACATTCAGTAAAGCTTAATAGTACACAACTTTTATTATAAAGACCCTCCCATCCTCCCTTCCTGAGAGCTTTAAAACTAACCTCAGTTTGAGTTTCAACAACTTTTGCTGGGAAAGCATGACTGTAATACAGGGCCATTTATAAAAAGGGATGCACAAAATCAGCCATTACTGATGTTAGTGTTAGTGCATCTGGCTATAGATTAGGAACGGAGGGGATAAGTCTGCAGAGGGTAGTGGGCTGTTTTGGACACACAAGTTTGTAAGAACTGACTATTATTTCTTCTCTGTATTTTGATGTAGGCCCTTTGCGGACTGGGGAACCCATTGTGGCACTATACCTAGAATTTAAGGTATTTGGTATAGGGACCCTGTCTATCTAAGCTTTGTCCTATACAGGTTCTTGTATCACCTTCATCCAAGCAGTATCCACCACCTTTCAGCAGTGCATCCATCAACCTTACTACTACTGGCGACAGGTGGCTCATTTGCTCTCCTCATTGGGAGACCTGTGTTTACAGTCTAGAGTTTGTTTTGATAGGGTTTCTTTGTTTTCTTAAACAAGACACACAACATATCAGCAAAATGTTACATATAAAATACAAAACTAGTTAGCTGCAGGCTCACCTTTACTGCTGCTATTAGTTTCCCCAAAGCTATCCACTCCCTGCCTGACCAGGGCAATCTGCTCCGCTGCTGTTAACCCAGAGTCCTTTCTGCCTGCCTCCCCACAACAACAGCTCTCCTCTTTTACAGGATGAGCGGAGACCTGATGACATCACACCCACCAGTATGCAAGTTTCCAGACCCACAGTGGCACTTCTAAAAAAAAGTCTCTGTAGGTGCCCCACTTACAGGCTGCTACAGGTGTTCTAGCAGCAGCCAGGAAGTGTGTCTGCCCCCCAGGTGAGGGAGGGGCTCCTGCCCTGCATGGTACATTTGAAGAGGACGGGCCAGTTGGTGCATGGGCTGGATGCAGGGTGTGAAAGGGGTGCTGCTACTGCTATCCTGCCTCAGGAGGAGGGCACCTGCCCCAGATGGTGCCTGGAGAATAGTGTAGGCCTCCCAGACCTTATTCACACCTGAGGGGCACAGCCTGACCTGGATTTGCCTGGCCCCCCACTACTACAGGCCTGCTGCATGCAGAGGTTGTGACCCTGTCCCCAGGAGATGTGCGGGGCTCCTGCCCCACGCGGTGCCCCCAGAAGTAAGGAGTCGCCGCTGGGGCCATGTGTGAGGAGAGTGGGGACCCCAAACCCGGCTCCTCCCTCCTCCCCATCCCAGCTGCTCCCGCTGCAGCAGCCAAGAGGTGCCGGCTGCGAGCGCTCCTGCCAAGCCTCCAAGCCTGCCGGGATGGCAGCCGCTCTGGGCACACGCGGGCGGGGAAGAGCCGGGTGGGCAGGAGCAGCAGCCGCCGCTCAGCGCCGAATGCCGCACGCCTGCGAGAGCCGCCCCGGCCTGCGCCGAGCGCGAGCGGTGCGCGGGGGCTGAGCGCGCCAGACTCGGCTCCAGCCAGCAAGAGCCACCCCGTGCCCGCCCTCGCGGGGAACCTGCTGCCGGCGGCGCGATACCGGGGCCGCCCTCCGGGGAGAGGCGCGGGACAGGCGGGCGCTGCTGCCCCTTGGTAATGGGGGCGGCTGGAGATAACCGTGCCCGGCCCTCACGGGGGCGGCAGAGCGAAGCCCAGCACGCGAGAGGCTAGCAGAGGAAATGGGAAGCAACTTCTCTTACCTGCGTAGCGGAGCACAGGAGCCACAAGGTGGCTGAGAGGATGGGGGTCTTAGCAGCCCAGCTGTGCTGCTCCCCTGGCGCTGACATCCTCTCCCCGGGGCGGGGGAGGTGGAAATCTGCCAGCAAACCTCCCCTCACCTCGGACCTCCTGCCTTAGTCCGTCCAGAGGCGACTGCCGCTGCTCCTGCTTACGCTCCGCGTCTGGTGGCGCAGTTCAAGCTCCAAGTGCCTCTCCCTTGGTGGCAAGGCAGTCTGCCCATGGGGCATAGGCAGGCTTGTGTGAATGGTGCATGGGCGGGGGGATACTTGTCCTGGCTCAGGAGGGCAGGATAATGTGTTGAAACGCTCCCCCCTGCTCCTCCCCTCCTCGTGTCCGGGCTGCTAGAAGGCGGAGAGTAACAGACACCGATCCGCCCGGAGCTGCTGCGGTGTTAATTTCAGGATCCAAGCGTCTAAAACATATTGTTACTAAATTTATAAGTTTGCTGAGCGGGCGGCTGGCTGGGGAGGGACTAGCCCCACCTTGCACGCCTTAAAGAGACACCGCTGCTTTCCCTGGAGGTCTGAGGTTTTCATCTCACCCACGTCCCAGCCCACTGTGGAAGCACCACTGTCACTCTCCTCCACTTCTGCTCTGGAGGCTTCCCCCACTCCACATCTCTCTCTCCTACAGCTGAGCTATTCATCCTATTGCCTTTCAGCTGAAAAAATCTGGGATTCCAACTGGATCCCACAGCATTCCTAGCCAGAAACTGTAATTAGGATAACCACTCTCCCGATCCAGTAGGATTTCGGGTGGCAAGTAAAGGGATTCCAAGTGAGGAAATTCACCAGTCCTGTACTATTAGAAATGAGAAACTGCAACTGGAATTTCAAACGGAAAATCGGGTAATATTGCTATCAATAGTCTAACTAGGGGCTCCTGTTTAAAACAAACAAATAACCCTTAGCTTGCAGTGTTCAGCCTGTGTGGTTGGGTGGGAGGAAAAGCAAGGAGTTTAAAACCATGCTGGGAATCATAGCCCAGGAAATTATTTTAAAATAGCTGATGCTTGGTGCAAAGCAAATGCCAAATATTTCCTCTTAAGTGTTTTTATGAGTCCCTGGGGAACCATCTCTTGTAAGGAACATTTAGCAGCTTGCAGAGAGAGGTGGTGAATTCCCATGGGAGGCAGGGAAATCCCCTGGCTGCCCTGCCTGCAGTCTGGTAATGGAATTTTAACAAGGGTCTGGCAGGAGCCTCTGAGAGCCACGACCTTATAGTATTTCAGAGGAGAAACTTGTAATTGGGAAATCCACCAACCCTGTAGTATTGTTTCCATCAGCAAGGGAAATGCATATTAAGATATAGAAACAAATAGAACTGTTTATCATCGGTGCAATAATTCACACCTGCTAGTTGTCTCTATGTATGGAGGCAAAGGCCCTATTGTTGTAAGATACAGTACTGTTGTCAGTTTTTTGTTTTGCTCTCTAAACAAAACTCACATTTTCACTTCATAGTTACAGCAGACCAGGCGAGTCCCTCTTTCTCTCCTACAATGTCTCTTCTTGTAGATATTTTTTTCCCCAGTATATTTCCTCGGGTGGTGTTGTTGAAAGCTCTCTACCACAGAGTACATTTTTACCCAGGAAGTTTTCTAAAGGATTACTACACTTGTCTTCCCATTTCTTGGCAGGATGGATGTAACAGGAATCTATCATTCAACAGAAATCTCTGCTTTAGCTAGTATACAGTCTCATTAATTACAATGAGTTCTTAAGCTAATTTAGAGTTAGCCAAATATTTAAAAAAAGAGTAGCAGTAAGTTAAGGAGGACTATGATCCTGCAAACACTTACACAAGTGCTTAGCTTTAAGCATTGTGAGTAGTCCAATTGAATTCATATGGGATAGATAATAAGCATAAGGCTGGGATAGGCTTTGGAATAAGATTCTCCTGGTCTGTTCTTATTGGTGGTACTTTCATAAGAAGCACTTAGGGAGCAGGTAGGGATGATTGAGGACCTGTGGAGTCTTTTGCACCTGTTCAACATGGGTGCAAAATGTTACCAGATCAGAATGGTAGTGTTGCATACTCACTTTACACTGGTGTAAATAACTACACAGAATGCAAGGCAGTGGAGAATCAGATTCCCAGATGGTAATGCAAAGTCCCAGGCCTGCAACCACTGATGCTCATGCTTAACTACAATTATGTGAGCAGCCCTGTTGTCTTCAAAGTGCTTATAAATATATATATTTAGGCACTTAATTAGAACTGGTCTGATTTGTAGAGGTGTTAATTAGCCTCAAATCCCACTGAAGTCAGCACAGCAGTTGTTCAGCACCTCTGAAAATCAAGCCATTTCTAGTCAGGTGCCGACCTATGGATTTATTAGCCTAACTTTAGGCACTCAGGTTTGAAAATGTTGGCTTGAATGTACAGCTACACATCTGCTAATGGAAAAGTCGCAAAACAAACTGTAGCAATCAAACAGGAATATCAACCTGGATGAATTTGTGTTGGCAGCTTGTGAAAGGTTCAGTGTATCTCCCATAAGTCTCTTCCAAAACCACAAGAAACTGTATTATTATTATTATGCACATTTCTAAAGCTCCCACCATGCGTTTATGTGAATGCTCCCATAGCATCTGGGCATATACTATTTACATACTTGGATTATTCCTGGAAAATGCACACCTCATTGAGGAGCCAAATACATCATATGGGAATCCTAACTAAAACTATATGTTGATGAAGCAGCATGTGTGTGTGGATTAAAGACTGCCTCATCTTTCTTCATCTTTTACATATTGTGTCAGCCATTGTTGAGACATATTTTTGCCTCCTGAAGAGAAAGCGAGATGGTTTTAATGTTTAGATTTGAATGTGTATTCTTAGCAACTATTTTCTATTGGGATTCATATCCTGTTTCATCTAATAACTCTCTACAATCTGTTGTTCATATGATGAACATCCCCGCAAAAATATAGTAGCTAAAATTAAAAAAGCAAGTGCTTATTCAAATACACCCACCTAAAATCCACAAAGTGTGTGTACAGTGAATAAACTGCTAGCTTCCTTTGTTTACTTAAAAAAATACCGTTGAGTGAATATGTAAACTTTCTGTTTGCAGTTCTTATTTTTATTCGCACATAATTCTTGAGGTTGAAACTCCTACAGCTTTGGAATAATATGGATGGAAATATGCCATAGAAAATGCATGGTCCAAGAAAAGTGATTTGGCTGAACAGAACATGACACCCAGTTTGTTAGGAATGAGCTGTTTACCTCACTGGCAGATTTCATATTGCCAGATAAGCTTATCTACTTAAAGAAATAATGACCAACAGAGAGAGCATTTCCTGGCATTTAAATTACTGGTTGAAAGAGGGACTGAGACTTCAAGGCAAAACCAAGGTGGTCATTAAATGCCAGGAAACTCCTTCTTTATTGACAGTTACTAATGTTATAAATAATGTGATAATAGCCTGGCACAGGCACTGTTGCCAACTCTCACACGTTACCTTTTGGGGAAGGTGACTGAGATTGCAGTGGCTATTCAGGTGCACTTAGACTAGTTTGGCTTTCATCTGGAGCTGAGAACACCCTGATTAGGGTCATGAGTAAACTTCCTATGGATAGTAGAGCTATGACTGCTGGTTATATTGGCCATGCTGGATCTTTCTGCAGCTTCTGATATAAATGACGCTGGGCTGTTGCTTTGGTGACAAAGATACATTGCTGCTGTGCCTAGAACCGCCCTCCTTTATTTCCAGTTATACGCAGAAGAAAAGGTCACTGTCTTGTCTTCTGTTTTTAAATCACACATGAGGCCAATTGGTAAAATGATTTCTAACCATGAGGTAGAATAGTAGGGTGCTCATCGTTCATATTCTGCAAAGTCTGATGCCTGATCTCTGGGAATGTTTGAACAATATTGCCAACTGAATGTATCAAAGCTACTTCAGCAGCAGCCCTTGAATCTGGGAAACAGAAGATTTGGACAGAGATAATTTAGATCAGCAGTTCTCAAACTGTGGGTCGCTAGGGCTGGCTTAGACTTGCTGGGCCCCAGGGCCGAAGCCAAAGCCTGAGGGTTTCAGCCCTGGGTGGCAAGGCCCGGGTTACAGGCCCCCTACCTGGGGCAGAAGTCCTTGGGCTTTGGCCCCCCTGCTTGTTGTCAAAAGGGGGTCAGGGTGGAATGAAGTTTGAGAACCCCTGATTTAGATAAAGAGGCTCATTCCTATGTGACTCCTCTTGTTCAGGGGTACTGAGTCAGGTTAAGAACCCTGGTGTCAGTTTCAGCCAGACCTTTAGCTTGACAAGCCATGTGGTTTGGCATGGTATTAAAGTGCTTTTTTCCCCACCAAGTGCACCATTTGTGCAGGCTGCACTCTTATTTAGAACACAATAACCTTGAGCCCTCATGATGATCCTGGTAATTATAGGACTGTCAGTCTGACATTGATCCAGGGTATGATAATGGAACAACTCATATGGGATGCAAATAATAAAGAATTAAACAAGGATAATATAATTAATGCCAATCAACATAGGTTTATGGAAAATAGATCCTGACAGACTAACTTGATATCTTTTTATGACATTGTGAATTTGATAAAGATAATAGTGTTGATATTATATACTTAGACTTTTGTAGGGGTTTAACTTGGTACTGCATGATATTTTGATTAAAAAACTAGAACGATAAAAAATTAGCATGGCACACTGTGACACTAAGCATCCTTGTATTCACACCCTACATACCATTGTAATAGTCTTTGTACAAAATGTGCCTTGTGAGGTATCATTTGAAAACTAATAACTCACTGATCATTAATATTCTTATGATGTATGTACGCAATGGGTATGAAGGATTATGGAATTATAACTAAAGTGTGTGTGAATCAGGTATGTCGGGGAGTTGTTAAACAGGTCCGTCCTAAACAAAAAAATGTGTGTTTACCTCAATTTTCATATAAGCAGTAAACAGACCCGTCCAGTTAAGAAGGTATAGAGGCAAACCTCACATTAACAAGAGGGGGAGAAGACAGCATGGCATCTACATCCAGCAGGACAGAGAAGCTTGGTCTGGGTTTTACTTTTCAGAAAAATCCATTTCAAAGGTTTACTGTTCTATTAAGATGGGGCTGAACCTCAAGTGATAAGCAATTGAATCCAGTGATTGTATGCAATATTATTGTATTATAAGAGTGCATAGTACGGTCGTTTCTGAAAGCTAATGACACAGTGCTGATTAATATCATTGTGAAATGTATGTATTACCATTATATATGGAATTATGGATACTCATAGATATTAGGTTGTACAGTCTGCCCAGACTGGAGGGAATGTCACAGCTATCTACCTGTCTTCTATGTAAATTAAGCATGATGTGACCAGATACAATGGAAGCTCCATTTACATAGAAACCAGCAGGGGGATAGGAAGCCCAAAGGAAGGGAAAAGCACCATGAGGTCATCCTGCCTCTTGAAACAAAGCCTTGGGTTTGGAAAATATAAGTAAGGACAGAAGCCATCTTTGGCATCCATCCTAAACAGATAAGGGAACACAGCCTTTGCAAGCTGAGAAAGATGAGACTTTCAACCACGCAGGGGGTAGGGGGGAGGCGGCGGAGGGAGGGTGATGAAGTGTCTGGAACTGAATATAGGTGAGAATCCTGCTTAAGCATAGGTGCCGACTCCATGGGTGCTCCGGGGCTGGAGCACCCACGGGGGAAAATTGGCAGCTCCCCACCCCCGCTCACATCCGCCTCCGCTCCGCCTCCTCCCCTGAGCACGCTGCATCCCCACTTTTTCCCCCTAGCTCCCAGCGCTTGCGCCCCAAAACAGCTGTTTCACGCAGCAAGCGCTGGGAGGGAGGGGGGAGGAGGGGGAATGCGGTACACTTGGGGAAGAGGCGGGGCCAGGGCGGGGATTTGGGGAAGGGGCCAATAGGGGCATGGAGGGGGCGGATTTGGGGTGGGGACTTTGGGGAAGGGGTTGGGATGGGGGCGGGGCAGGGGCGGGGAAAGGTGGAGTTGGGGCGGGGCCAGGGGGCGCGAGCACCCACCGGTGCCGGGGAAAGTTGGCGCCTATGTGCTTAAGCAAAGATCTTGCACCTAAGATGACAAGGGAAGCCAGCAGCTTGTATTTTTGTAGAAGGTCCTTACTGAGGGAAAGTCAATTGTGGCTGGGAAGAAAATGACTGATGAGAGAGTATCAGAGGGGTAGCCGTGTTAGTCTGAATCTGTAAAAAGCAACAGAGGGTCCTGTGGCACCTTTAAGACTAACAGAAGTATTGGGAGCATAAGCTTTCGTGGGTAAGAACCTCACTTCTTCAGATGCAAGAGATGAGAGAAACCATCTTGAACAAAGCCTGTGTCTTGCTAGATTAGGTTGTAGACTTTTAGAAGAATGTTTTCACTTTTATTTGCTTGTAACCCTTTCTAACTTTATTCCTTTTACTTAGCATCACTTAACTTATGACCTAGGATTAATACATTTGTTTTATTTGACTGGAAAGCAACTCAGTGTGGTATTTAAAAGGAAGGGTCTATTCACCCCAGTTAAGTTAATAAACTGTGATGTGCTTTTGTTTCTTTACAGGAGCAATGAACCTTATGATTTCTCTGAATTGTCCAGGAGAGGGCTGGACATTGCAGAGCACATGGTTTTGGGAATATGCAGGACTGGGAGTGTGTTAGGGTCACCCTGCAACTAGTAACCAAGGCTGGTGGAAGCCAGAGTGGGGCTGTAGCCAGGCTGTTGGGGGTCACTGCTGCTGAATCAGGGCTGTCTTTTACACAGACTCTCAGGGTGTGACCTACAGGCCGATAGGCTGCTTGAGTGGCCCACGTGGGAGCTGCAGCAGCAAAGCACTGTGAGATTCCCAAGATTACAGGACAGGTGGTGACAACCCCACATTGGTCTGGATTTGCAACCCAAAATATATTTAGACTTCTATAGGAGTTTGACTTAGCACTGCATGACATTTTGATGAAAAAACTGGAACAATATAAAATTAACATGGTACACATTAAATAGATTAAAAGCTGACTAACGGATAGCTTTCAAAATGTAATTGTGAACAGGGACTCAACATCGAGCAGGTGTCTTTCTAGTGGGGTCTTGCAGGGATCGGTTCTTGGTCCCATGCTATTTAACATTTTTATCAATGACCTGGAAGAAAACATACCATCATGACAGATAAAGTTTGCAGATGTCACAAAAATTGGGGGAGCACTAAATAATAAAGAAGACAGGTCATTGATATAGAGCGAGCTGGATTGCTTGGCAGACTGAGTGCAAGCAAACAATATATATTTTAAAATGGCTAAATGTAAAGGCATATATCTAGGAACAAAGAATATAGGCCATATTTACAGCTTTGGGGATTCTGTCCTGGGAAATATGATTCTGAAAAAGATTTGGGAATCATAGTGGATAATTAGCTTTACATAAGCTCCCTGTACAACTCTGTGGCCAAAAGGGCTCATGCAGTTCTTGGATGCATAAACAAGGGAAGTAGAGAGGTTATTTTACCTTTGTATTGGGCACTGGTGCAACTGCTTCTGGAATACTGTGTCCACTTCTGGTGTCCACTGTTCAAAGAGGATGGTGATAAATTGGAGAGGATTCAGAGAAGAGCCACAGGAATGACTAAAGGATTAGAAAACTTGCCTTATAGTGACTGAGCTCCTGGAGTCTATCTATTTAGCTTAAAGAGAAGGTTAAAGGGTGATTTGATCACAGTCTGTAAGTACCCACCTGGGAACAAATATTTGATAATGGGCTCTTCAATCTAGCAGACAAAGGTATAGCATTATCCAATGGCTGGAAGTTGAAGCTAGACAAATTCAGATTGGAAATAAGGGGTGAATTTTTTAATTGTGAGGATAATTAACTATTGCAATAGTTTACCAAAGGCCATGGGTGAATTCTCCATCAATGGCAATTTTAAAAGCAAGACTGGATTTTTTTCTAATAGGTACGTTCTAGGAATTATTTTGGGGAAGTTCTATGTTCTGTGTTATACAGAGGTCAGACTAAATGATCACACTTGTCCCTTCTGGCTTTGGAATCTATGAAACAAGATAAGCTCATGACCATAAGACATGATTACTGTAATTCCCTCTCTCTCAAACTGTGAGTCGGTCTTTTCCATTGCTGCTGTTTCTGCAGAATGCTGCAGCATCTTTCCTCACATGTTTGCCTCTGTAAATCTATTATGTGTACTCTGCATGCTTTACAGAAGCTGTCTGTAAAATGGCAGATTGATTTTAAGTTGCATTCCTGGGACACACAGCCCTTTGTGCTGTAGGCCATAGCAACACTATGGCACAACTGTCCAAATGCCCCTTAGTACCATAATGCCAATGGGAATTGATGTTCCTGAACACTATGCCTGAGGTTCTCAGAACTTTGCAAGATCAGACCCTTACGATCAGATTTTTCAATTGCTCAGAAGAGTGCACCTTCCATTTAGATTTAAATAAGGGACTAGAATTCAAGAGCGAATCACCCAGCAGCATTCATTGTAGACATTGAAATCTTTTAAAAATCTGGTGATTTAGCATGATGCCTAAATGGGAGCTGAGCTCTTTTGGGCTCCGCTTGTGTGTGCTAAGCGTTCTGAAAATCTGACCCTTTGTGTCTCAACCAGGGTTGAACAGAATGAAGCCCTGCTTTCCTATATTTCAGATGACTTCTCACAATGGACATTGAAGATCGCATGGCACTTTTTGTAAGAACAGAGTTTGCCCTGGGGCTTTGTCCAAATTTTCCCTTTTCTTCATGGTTGACAGCTAAAGGGCTGTTTGCAGGTTGATTGCAACCCTCTTCCTCGAAAGTAGTGGCATTTCAGATGTGCATTGGGGTAGTTTGAGATGAACGGCACTTTGTAAATGTAAGTTATTATTGGTTAATGCCACTTCCACTAGGTTTGTTTACAGTAAGATGCTCAACTTTGAACTAATTAATTTAAAAATCATATTCATAAATAAGAACATAAGAACATAAGAACATAAGAAAGGCCGTACTGGGTCAGACCAAAGGTCCATCTAGCCCAGTATCTGTCTACCGACAGTGGCCAATGCCAGGTGCCCCAGAGGGAGTGAACCTAACAGGCAATGATCAAGTGATCTCTCTCCTGCCATCCATCTCCATCCTCTGACGAACACAGGCTAGGGACACCATTCTTACCCATCCTGGCTAATAGCCATTTATGGACTTAGCCACCATGAATTTATCCAGTCCCCTTTTAAACATTGTTATAGTCCTAGCCTTCACAACCTCCTCAGGTAAGGAGTTCCACAAGTTGACTGTGCGCTGCGTGAAGAAGAACTTCCTTTTATTTGTTTTAAACCTGCTGCCTATTAATTTCTTTTGGTGACCCCTAGTTCTTGTATTATGGGAATAAGTAAATAACTTTTCCTTATCCACTTTCTCAACATCACTCATGATTTTATATACCTCTATCATGTCCCCCCTTAGTCTTCTCTTTTCCAAACTGAAGAGTCCTAGCCTCTTTAATCTTTCTTCAATGTTCTTCAAATTTCTATATTCCATGTTTATTAATTTCCCATTATTTAACATAATTAATGACCAGCAAAAAAGGCATTTCTTGGCAGTTAACGTCTGCTTGGTTTTGGCCTCAACCTTCTGTCAGATGTTAAATAATCAATCAACAGAGAAGGCATTTCAGTAAACAAGCATAACTTATAGTATGAAATATTTCAGTGAGTTAAAGATCTCAATCCTGACAAATTGGATGTCGTTTTCTATTCTGCCAAATCATCTTTCCTGTATTAGGCTGTCTCTATGGTATATTCCCATCCACATTATTCCACAGCTGTAGGAGTTTCAACCCCTAGAATTATGTGCTAATAAAAATAAGAATGTTTACATCTTCACCCAACCATTTTTAACATAAACAAAGGAAGCAGTTTGTTGATTAAACACACAGCTCCTGGATTTAATGTGGCTGTATTTGAATCAGCACTTGTCTTTTAATTTTAGCTACTATATATTTTTTTCTCCTGTCCATTGTAGCCCTGATCCAACACCCATTGAATTCAGTCATAGCCTTCCCATTGACTTCAGCAGATTTTGGAACATGCCCTATATGAAAAACAGAATGTGGAAAATAATTAGATAAAATGGCATAGTAATACCAGCAGAAAATAGCTGCTAGAAATTCACATTCAAAATTTAAACATTAAAACTAACTCTTTTTCACAGGGGCAAAAAAATGTCTCAGTGTTATCTGTAGCTTATCAATAGGTTATCCTTTCGTTTTGCAACCTACAGTTTACTTGAAGAGGTCTAGAGAGTGAGCCAGAGAGAAGAGGGCTAAAGTGAATTACTGGCACTCACTAATTGGATAAAATATTAGTATGTTTGGAACATGTACACTTAATCTCTTGAAGTTGGCTTGGCTAAATCTCAAACTCAAAATGACACATTTGTTTCTCTTAACACATTAAAAAAATGATATCACAAACTGTTAAGAGGTTAAACAATACAGTGCAGCTTCAGTATTGTTATTTTTTTAATCCTTGCTTGCATCATGGAAGAAAACCTGTTCTTTATATAAAAGCTCCCAAAAGGGACTGCATCTAAAACACTTAACATTCCAGAGTATAACAACATATATAAACTGTGCTGGGTGAGGCTTAACCAGCCACACAAAATCTAGGATTAATAACAATAAAAAATTGTTGAAATTGTCACTCACGGTGTTTAAAGATCTCTCCAAATCATAGTCTTGGGGCACAAAAGATGGTAAGTGCTGGAGGTATGCAAAGTATTAAGGTATGAAGTGCTTCAGTTGCAGGTACAGTATTGCAAGGTTTTCTTTTAAGATTCTATACTGACATACCTAGGTAACTATGATCCAGTTTTTAGAAAGCAGATATAATGTACTGACAGGTAGTTATTAAAAAGCTTGCACCTTATCACTAGGGACCACATGACTACCACAGAAATCAGATGGCAAAAGGGACAATAAGTGTCAAAAGCTACATTCTTAACACAGAAGCAGAGTGTGTCATCAAAGTATCTCAAAAAGCATTGTCCTAAGCCGTAATGACTACAAAGCATGTGCACAGGAAGAGACACCTTAGAAATACCAGTGGAAACCTGGCCAATGGTAAAAACACCAATAAGTTCCCTAAGTATCGGGTGGGATTTCCAAAGACAACTAAGGGAATTAGATACCCAGCTCCCATTAAAAGTTACTGGAATTTGGGCACCTAACTCCATTAGGTTCTTATTAAAATCTCAGCCCAGGTTCATTTTAGCTCCTCATACATGCACACAAAGGCGCTATTACATATAGGAAACTCAAGACCCCTCATTTCAGATCAACTATATGAGACAGCATGGTCCAGTGGATAGGACACTGGACACCAAGTCTGGACAACTGAGTTCTAATCCTGGCACTGCAAATGACCTGCTATGTGACCTTGAGTAAGTCTCTTCACCTCTGTGCCTGTGGTTCTCTGTCTGCCTTCTCTGTTTAGATTGTAAGCTCTTTGATGCAGGGTCTGCCTCATTGTGCTAGGTGCCTGAACAGCACCTAGCACAATGGGGCCCCAATCTTGATGGAGGCCTCCAAGTGCTAGAGAATTACAAATAATATCAGCACCACCATTGCTATGAGAAACTTTGATGTGCATTTAGTGGTTTATTAATGTTTCTTTAACTCATTTAACATCTTCTGCCTGTAATATCCTGGCACATATTTTATTTCTCCATGAGCAGTTTGAATCATCCCTGAGTACAGTAGGATGCAGGACCCCAGTAACAGAAAACCTGCTTGGATGGGAATTGTGGTGGTCCAAGAAACCCTCAATATTTACTTCACTGAAGTCCTATATCTAGCCAGGGCAACCCCATAAGTCAGTGTTGGTGGCCAGGGAGTGAATGACAAGCCAGGAGATAAGTTGATGATGGGCATTTCGTGAGCAGCCTCTGGGAGCAGAGCTTCACCATCATTAGAGCAGAAGGAGGACAGGGGTGCAAGAATTGCCTGCCCCCACGCAGGGTGGATTCCCTTAGGTATTGGGGTATGAAATCAACCCCCTCAACCAAATGGATGAACTCAAACAAGCAAGGCACTATTGACCTGCTTGTTAAGAGCCCACTGCAAGGGGGCAGTGCAGAGCCACCCAAGGGGGAACATTAACATACATTGTACCACAAGTAATACAAACTCTCTCAGGGACGCTCCATGCACGCAGAGTATACACGTGCTGTGCCGTCCATTAGGGGGTGCAGTTTGATCTGCTCCCTCCTTCCCTAGTACACTGGCATTGTTCCACGTGCTGGTGTGGGAACCTCTCCCCATGCCCTTTCAAGTGACTTTCTCACCCAGTGGAGGAGGACACAAGCAGGACTTCTATTGTGAAGAACCCTGTTCAGACCACGCAAGGGGTAGCAGTGAATAGCCTTCCCTCTCTCCTGCTTGCTTGCACAAGGCCACTTGCAATATAGCCCTAAGTGTTTTAACACAGTGCACGATGTATCCAATACAGGAAGTTTAAATGGCATGGGAAACATTCTAGTGATACAGTAGTTCTCAGACAGTTACACATTCCAGCACAAAAGGCAGTTTTCTACTATATTAGAATGGCATTCTGACATGAGCCAAATATTTTTGCATATTTTGGTATGTTTTCCTTCATTACAACATCATCCAGGCATAGGAGTAATTTGTGTGTGTGTGTGTGTGTGTGCTTACAGGCATACCTGGAAAACTCATAGTTGAACTAAGATACTTATTCCAAAACAAACAGCTGCAACTCCTACACTCTATCACAGAGTATCTGTACTATGCCCCTTGGAGCTTGTTTTTGAATGTTTCTTAATATTCTTTTATGTCTCACAATAGAAGCAGGCAGTCCAATTTGCCTTCTAAGAAACTTTTCAATATTATACGCTTCTACTTATATTCTCACCCATACTTTCTATCTGGTTGCAGTCAAAAGCAAAATACCTTCCTTACTTTGAAGTAACTTATCTGTAGTTTCCTCTTGCAATACCAAAAGTTGGCAATGACTTCGTTTAACCCGCTGCTTCAGCTCCTTTTAGAATAATATCTAATAGTCTGTTGCATATAATCTAGATCTATTTGTTTTAAGTCAGTAAAAGGACATTGATTAAAGACAGGCAAACGATGAGGACACATTTATAAATTAAACACACCAATATATCCTCTTCATTATTTATCACTCCCCCAGTCTTTGTGTCCTAAGCAAACTTTATTAGTAATGATTTTATGTTTTCTTCCAGGTCATTGATAAAATGTCAAATAGCATAGGGCTGAGAACTGATCCTTGCAGGACACACCCGCTCAATGATGTTTCCCTATTTACAATCACATTTTCAGACCTATCAATCAGCCAGTTTTAATCCATTTAATGTGTCCCATTTTGATTTTGTGTCACTCTAGTTTCTTAATTAAACTATTGTACAGTTCTAAGTTAAATGCCTTACAGCAGTCTATTATATAGCACTATTACCTTTATCAACCAACCTTGTAATCTCATCAAAAAAGATAAAGTTAGTTTGACAAGATTTGTTTCCATAAACCCATATTGATTGTCCTTAATGCTGCTGGCTATAGATTTCTTCTTATGTCCCTTTGCTTCCCTTATCAATTTTCTACAATAACTAGTTTATTTTTCCATTTATTCTAATATATATATCATGCTGCTCTCTCATCCCATCTGAGCCAGTGTGGTGGGGTGAGGTTTCTTTAAGCATGAGTAGCCTGTAGTATTGAGGCTTTTGGGGCATCTAGTAAAAATGTTCTTAAACAATTCTCAATAATCATTTATATTTTTTCTGTTTAAATTCCTTCTCCCATCTAATCTGGCTCATTATTGTTTCAGCTTTGTGAAATTGCCCCTTTTGAAGAACCAAGTACATATAAATTTAACTGGTTTGGACTTTATTCTGTTGGCACATAACAAGTGTAATCAAGTAGGGATCATTTGCATCTAAGGCATCACTGATTTTTAGTTTAGTACGAGCAGTTCATTTAGATAATCTTTTGCCTTGTGTCTTCTTTTGTCCATGGGACTGGAAGGATCTCCAAGAAGACCATTTGGACATTCTTCTTCTTTAATACCTTTCAGAGTTCCCTGAAGGCATCTATAATCTGTGAGATATTCTGCAATCATACTGACCTCCTGATACTGAATGTACCAGGCATGATCTATTAGAGGTGTTGATCACCCACTGCCCCACAGGGCTGCCCAGAGGGGGGGGCAAGTGGGGCAATTTGCCCCAGACCCCGGGCCCCGCAGGGGCCCCCACGAGAGTTTTTCGGGGCCCTTGGAGCAGGGTCCTTCACTCGCTCCGGGAGCCCCGGAAAACTCTCGCGGGGCCCGGGCCCCCGGAGCTTCTTCCGCTCCGGGTCTTCGGCGACGGGTGGTCCTTCCGCTCCGGGACCCACCGCCGAAGTGCCGGGTCTTTGGCGGCAATTCGGCGGTGAGGGCCCCCGCCGCCAAAGACCCCAGGCCCCCTGAATCCTCTGGGCAGCCCTGCTGCTCCAAATGAAGTTAATGGGAGCTGTGAACACTCAATATCTCTGAAAATCAGGCCCATCAGTGCTGTTCATTGGCCTGATTCTCCTCTCACACCAGAGTAATTTAAATAACTTCAGTGGAGTTACTCCTGATTTGCAGAGGTGCAAGATCAAAAAGTCAGGCCCAGCACATGTACCTTTACCAGATTATGTCATTTGAGGGAATGTTGAGATTCTATGGAAAAACTGCCTGCATGGAATCTCGTTTAAGATGTGTTTCTTTACCTAGCACGTACAGTGCATGCATAGTAAAAACATTTACATTCATCAATGGCATGAAGAAATAACTGAAATGTTTTTCTTTTTGCCAGTAATAATTGAACAGGGGCTTACTTTAGTCTGAAAAACCAAAGCAATCTGAACAGTTTAGACAATCTTAAGTAACCTTCCTTTGGAACTGAGAAGCACTTCACATTTCTGTGTTAAAGTACAAACGTAAAATAAAGCAGAAATCCTGTTATCTGTACTAATTCTTGTGAAAACGGAAGCAGTAGCCAACAATAATGCATGTTATATCTTGATAGTTTGAAGCAGGACGTTATGAAATTCTACAGGTGCATTTGACTTTCTGGACAGTGCTTGGAAAAACTTGATCTCTTCCCTATTAGAGCAACAGCAATAATTTTGCACTAGTGATCATGAGCTGATTCACTGAGGAGTGAGCTGCACATTGGAAATACAGCTTATACTACTAGTGACTAGCGAAAAAGAAATCTATTTCCCTTTCTAATTAATTTACTGCTTGTAGATCCCTGTTAATTTGCATAATAAACAGACATTTCAATGAGAAAGTACTTTTAGAACCACATGCAAGTACATAACGATACCAAGCTGGAAGGGGTTGCAAGTGCTTTGGACGATAGGATTAAAATTCAAAATGATCTGGACAAACTGGAGAAGTGGCCTGAAGTAAATAGGATGAAATTCAATAAGGAGAAATAAAAAGTACTCCACTTAGGAAGGAACAATCAGTTGCACACATACAAAATGGGAAACGACTGTCTAGGAAGGAGTACTGCAGACAGGGATCTGGGGGTCATAATGGATCACAAGCTACATATGAGTCAAAAGTGTAATACTATTGCAAAAAAAGCAAACATCATTCTGGGATGTATTAGCAGCAGTGTTGTAAGCAAGACACGAGAAGTAATTCTTCTACTCTACTCTGTGCTGATTTGGCCTCAACTGGAGTATTGTGTCCAGTTCTGGGTGCCACATTTGAGGAAAGATGTGGACAAATTAGAGAAAGTCCAGAGAAAAGCAACAAAATGATTAAAAGTCTAGAAAACTTGAAGATTGAAAAATTTTGGGTTTGTTTAGTCTGGAAAAGAGCAGACTGAAGGGGGACATGATAACAGTTTTCAAGTACATAAAAGGTTGTTACAAGGAGGAGGGAGAAAAATTGTTCTCCTTAACCTCTGAGGATAGGACAAGAAGCAATGGGCTTAAATTGCAGCAAGGGTGGTTTAGGTTGAACATCAGGAAAAGCTTCCTAGCTGTCAAGGTGGTTAAGCACTGGGATAAATTGCCTAGAGAAGTTGTGGAATCTCCATCATTGGAGATTTTTAAGAACAAGTTAGGCAAACACCTGTCAGGGATGGTCTAGAGAATACTTGTCCTGACATGAGTGCAGAGAACTGGACTAGATGACCTCTCGAGGTCCCTTCCAGTCCTACAATTCTAAGATTCTATAATTCAAAAGATTGAATATTTTCTTACTTTTAGGGAGGATTTTCCCTTCCCTTTATGCAGCACAGAGGGCACAGAAGGACATGCGATGCTGAAAAAGGGATAGTGGCAGATTCACTGAGGAGGGTGGTTAAGCAGCATTAATCTGCAGCACCAACAGCCACTCTGCATCTCTTACCTACGAAGAAGCATACAGCAAATGATCTCTGTTTGAAGCACATTCCCGTTCCAAGTATGTATAATACAAAACAAACATTAATTGTCTGATCCAAAGCCCATTGACCTAGCAGGCTTTGGATCAGGCCCAAGCTTCTTATATATTATCAGAGGAGTTGAGCGAGGCCAGTTGCAGAATGCCTACTGTACTAGCAAAGCTGCCATTGCTAAGAAGAAGAGAGAGGCATGTAAAACCACATCAGCAGATCCTTGGCCTACATGTATTCCACTGACCATACTCCTGTCACTTTCTCACCAGATAGTCCCACTTCCTAAGGGGATAATATGGTGGAATTTCAGTAAGAATAAAGCCGCAGGTGTTTACGTGTCAAGGCTCTGGTTCTAGCAGAGAGGCAAAGGAATAGTTATAGATACTGAACTACCCTCTCACCCCTCCATGGTCAAGGCAGAGATATATGAATAGAGCTGTGTGTGGTAGCTGGTGCTACTGTCTGTCCAGTGACAGCATTTTTCACTAGAACATTTGAACACACAATGTTTTAAAATAACTTGCATCTGATAAGAGCGCAGTTTTGATTTATGCTAATTATTTAACCTACTACAACAAAATAAGTATGGCTTCTGTTTCTCAGGGTTTGTTAATTTCATTGTGGAGGGGTTATTTTAAAGAATTTTTCATTTTTTATGTGTATGTCCAAAGAAATCAGGGTTTTTCAAAGCTTTCTTTTACTATAATGAGTAATGTGTATTACATTAAATACCACTGTAAAGAGTAATGTAATGAGTAATCTCTTCCCTAGTGTGCTTTCACGTAGTACTGTTTCAAATAGAACTATGTTAAAGTACCCTAGGGAGCCTTTAGTGCACACCAGCAGGGTCTACATGAACCAATTAACATGTAACACATTTAGTGCACTTTAGAAATCACACCCCTGTAGTCCACAACACTGCTCCAAGTACACAGGCCCTTAGAAACAAATAACCATTTCTGAAGTTCTCCCAATATTTACTGGATAAATACCTTTTTTTTAATTGGGGTGTTTTATCAGAAGGCCACCCCTTCCTTACCCCCCCCCCAAAAGCACAAACAGCTCTATTTTCAAGAATAGTCAAGCCATAAAAATTACACCAGCTTTTGTTGAACTGTACATGAATATTTGCATGTTCAAAGCTCTGACATGTTAAAAAAATTAATCAGAGGTCCCAAATAATACAAAATAGTTCTATTTATGTAAGAACTTTACGTAGGAACTTGTACATGTATTTTGATTGATGGTTTGCAACAGAAATTGCATGTGCACATTCTTAGAATTTTCTCAGTAGCTTTTCTCTTTGTGCTCGAAGTACATCAAACATACAGAATGGGATTTAAAAACATCCAAACATAAATGGCCATGCACTGCCCTCCATCTGCACACCCAACTCTTATCAAATTATATATACTATGGTAGCACCCAACCTGGAGACCCCAACCTAGATTGTGGGCTCATTGTTCTGGGGACTATACAAACATACAGTAGAAGACAGTTCCTGCTTACATTCTGTCAATGGGGGTTCTGCACCAGGAATGAGAAAAGTTGCATTGACTTTAGGTTGTAGGGGACATTGACTCACTCACACCTGGAGCGAAACACAAAGTATTGATCTCAAACATTTAGAAGCAATTAAAGCCTACAACGATGAAGACTATTTTTGGTGCAAGGGGTGTGTGTGTGTCTGATCGCACTGGAAACTGATCCACATAACAAGGAGAGCATGAATAATGGTGGTGCTCCCTTCCCCACCACTTTGCTTGGAGAAACCTCTGCTGGAGAGAGAAGGTAGTTCAAGCTCCAGGACTCATTCAGTTTTTGGTCTGTTGGCTGAGGGTGCCTACAAATAGTGTCAACTTCTGTATTATGGACACTCGCTTATTTGGAACAGGAGTCCCAGACTAGTATCATAAACTCATTGCACACAACAGGTCAATAAAGAGTAATCATACAGCAACAAGAATAGTCCAGGGTGGGTAGGAAATTTTGGAAAATTGAACCACATTATAAACTAGTTCTCTCTTCTTTAAAAAAGAAAAAGCCAGAATCTGGACCCCTGTGGAAAGCACAGGAAAACTCTATAAATCTAGGAACAGACTTCTCCACCATGGAGTGCCAGTACAGGTGCTGCACAGTCCATACATGGGTCCTTTGATCGGTGGATCCACATGGCTGTGGATCCTTTGGCCACATCTTACTTTTCTCCCAGCCCTTGCTTAGCTGCATCACCTCCCTGCTGCTGCTGCATAAACAGGTTGCGGACAGGTAACAATCACATGCAGTAGGAGTGGTCAATGGGAGGTGCAGGTGAAAAGCAAGTGCTTTGTACATGTGGGGATGTGGCTATACATTTGCAGTTTCCTATTCACTAATATGTAACATTCAACACTGCAATTTCACATACAAATATTCGTCCATGCCACCCCTCACCCACCTTTGCAAAAGGCAATTTTTGCATGTACAATGAAAAGTGCACTCTAACTCAGATTAATTAAAAATCTCCTGGATGCAAACATTGCAACTAACATGAACTGGCACATCCAATAACATTTGCTAAACTCTGTGTTAGCCTTGCAAGCTGAATGTGTTTTTTAAAAAATTTGCTCCTGAGATCACACTTTGAAATTTCTCCAAAAGCTAAAATACCCTTATCAAAGGCTTCACTACAATGGGACTATCATCCCATTTAAATGAATTCTATATTTCATCAGGGGAGGGGGGAAGGGGAGAGATGTGGGAGGGAAAGCTCAGAGTTCACTTGGAGTGTTAATCTTAAGAGTTAGAGGGTCTTTGTGAATTTACTTGTTTGTGCAGCATTCCACACTTTCCTAAGAAAGCCTATTGTGGAAGATGCCTAACTCCTTCATGAACTGAACCCTTCAGGGCTAAATCAAAATCAATACTCAGACTGAGTGAATCACGAAAGACATGTTTCATTATATTGCCAAGAGATATTAATTTCAAAATATATTAAAAGGCTACAGCCCATCAATCTAAAGAGACAAATTTAAAGACTCAGTTGTTCCTTTCTTTTTAGACTTAACCAGTTATGCATAACTTGCTTGCCAGAAGCGATTACATTTTTAGATGTAATGGAACAAAAAGTTAAAGGACCTTAAATGGTTAGGAATATATTGAGTATTACAGATAGCATTCACATATTTTCCATAGATAGTTTCCTCCTTTTATCTGTACCCATTTTTTATCAAAAGAAAATGAGTATTGCCAAATAATTTCTTATAAGATCTTTTCAACAGTGAAAAACAACTATTTAGAAAAAGAGATGATAAAGGACAGATGGATAAACCAATCTTTGTTAAAAAAAGAATTCAAGATTTTACATCCAGAAGACTACAGGAATATTTTAGCACTGATATTCTGCCAAACAGTTACATGATAAACTGTAGAGTACTACTCTGACTTTAGATTCCACTTCTTCTTAATCACTATGAGAGTATGTTCAAATCTGTCCCAGACAAAAAATTATTACCCACTTACACTTATTCAGTAGGCTTTGAAATATACTGGTGGACTGTTTTTGGAGAGCAGGCGTCTAACATCAAAAACAAAAAACAAAAAAAACCACCACAATGGACAGCCATTGATTGAGAGAGACAGCAGAGAGACTGAATGAAATGGAAGCTGAACTATACTTATAGTAGGCTGATGGGTCCATAAAGATCAGGGTTGATGCACATTGGCAAAGTAATGTATGTGTACTGCTGCTGCCTGTGCTGTACTTCTTCTATGGGCAGCACTTTCCAATGCTGTTGAAATGGCACCTTTCATGAACATTGGTCACAATTCTCCTTCTGATTATACTGGTGTAAATCTGGAATAACTCCTCTGACTAATGATGTAACTGGTGTAACCAAGAAAAGAATTTGAGCCATTAAATTGAAAATTAAAATAACTAGCGAAAGAGCATGTATTAAGATTAACTGGTTAACAAATTTATAGTGTCTGAGCCAGCATCCAGCTGTAACCTAAGGTGTTATGTTTATGCATCTTTTGTACATGTTTTATAATTTTTCTTTTAATACATAGCTCTTATATAGCATTTTTCAATCAATTGATCTCAAAGCACTTTATAAAAGGAGACAAGTATCATTATCCCCATTTTATATATGGGAAAACTGAAGCACTGAGAGGTGACTTGATTTGCCCAAGGTGTAATAAACCACTGAAAATATGGCGTTAGAATGGATATGCTGGCAAATGTTTAACCATAGATGGCAGGACCAGATCCTAGCTGGTGTAAATCAGTGTAGCTTCACTGACTTCAGTGGAGCCACGTAAATTTACGCCAGCTGAAGATCTGGCCCTATATTTTTACAGTGTTACACCATTTTTTTTAGAATTAAATCTGGTTTTGCTAAAAAAAAAAGTTACTTATATATTTTTCAAACAATGCTCACTTTTAATCCATATCAGAATTTAATTTAGGATGCTTTATTTTATATACTTTTTTTCCAGAGCATGAGTACAGTTGCTTGCAGAAATAATTCTTTTATAATATGAAGTCAACCAGAGGTAAATCTACCTTAATCAGAAGCAGATCCAGGATTTCAATACATGCATATATTGGAGGAAGCCATAACCATGTCATAATGGAGACATGTGATACAAAGTGGTCATACAGCTATGACATTATAAAAGGGAAAAAAATTAATAGGTATTAGGTAATCCATGGGGATTATAGTTAAGAGTAAACTGGGCCAGAGTTTAGTGCCAAAACAGTTGGCTAAGTATAGCAGTCATACTGGAGGGTGCTGTGTATATGGGCAGACTTATAGCTATTTTACGGGCATTATGACAAAATTGCTGTTATTCTATTTATAAATGGCATTTTATCAGATAGGATTGTAAAGTCACAGTATATTAAATTACTTGAATGGACTGAAAAAGAGTCTTTTAGTAAACAGTAAATATTTTCATGGCTAGCTTTTGTGTCAAAGAACTATAACTCCATGGTTTGCTACTAGTACTTTTCAGGATGCCTTGAAACAGACGCACTGTGGATCCTCACAGATTTTCCTGAGAAACTGTCTAAATTTAAGATTTTTTTAAAGCCCACTTTCAGTTAACATAAGTTTCAAACTAAAATCTCCCAAATGACTTAAGACCTGTCCTGAATAATTATTGTAATATGGATAAGAATTTCAGAGGAAATAAAGTAGCTCTAAGTATCTGATTCTGCAGTCCTTTCACAGACAGAATTCCCACTAACTTTAGGATTGCAAGATTGAGTCCCTAGTTAAATTGATTTTCAAGCTATATAGGATCAAATCCTATTCCAGAGATATTTATTGGCTACTAGATTGATAAGGGCATACAGAGCTTGTTAACCGTAGGCCACTAGTTCCAATTCTGCACAGGCTAACAGTCATAACTTGTGCATGATTGTTCAACTTCTGAAATGAATAGCTGGTCTCTCTCTCTGTCTCTAACTCTCTAAGTGTACACCTCACAAAAACAAAACCCCCACCATCATAACTGGTCCTTTGGTGGGGTGTCTCAGAAAGGACAAGGAATGAATGGGCTTGAAAATTAATGGTTATGGTGATCCATCCAGTTCAGGGTTGATGCATGCTGATGGGGAAACTTGCATTACTGCTGTCTGTGCTGTACCTGCTTTATGGATAAACCACAGACCTAGCACTAAATTCACTCACACCAAACAATAAGAACGTCTCACCCAGTGATGTCTGTGTTTGAAGATGGGCTTATTCTTTACATCACCAACATCTCTTTTGACTTGTTCCTGAAGTAAAGTCCTGCTGTTGTATTTGGGACATCATAGTCACTTCCATCACAATCAACTGTGATATAATCAACACAAGGCTATGCTTTTCTTGCAAGTTACAGCACATGAAATATAAAAGAAGAAACTGCTTAACCAGACACCAATAGCCAAGGGAACACCAAATACTGCTCAGGCATATTTCATGTTGCATAAATATTCTCTCTCCCTCCCCTCCAAGTTTACTCCAAGGCTATGTCTACACTGCAGACCTTACAGTGGCACAGCTGTATCGCTGCAGCTGCACCACTGTAAGGTCTCCCGTGTAGCCGCTCTATGGCGACAGGAGAGAGCTCTCCCATCAGCATAATTAAACCATCCCCAACAAGCGGCGGTAGCTATGTTGGTGGGAGAGCATCTCCCGCCGACATAGCACTGTCCACACCAATGCTTCTGTTGGTGAAACTTACGTGATTTTTTTCATACCCCTGACCAAAAAAATTTTACCTACAAAAGTCTAGTGCAGATGTATCCTAAAGTTCCTCTTCAATGTAATCCCTCTAGCTAATATAGATCAAATAAGTTCCTAATGATTGCATGGTCATAATGTCAGAAAATAGATAGCAGTAGTCCTGACAAGTTCTATTAGGAAAGAGATTTAGGTTCAGATCCTGGCCTATAGTCAAGGAGCACTCGGAGCTGTCAGGCCTCATTTCAAGAAAGCACTTTAGTGCTTGCTTAATAGAGCTGGTTGGAAAATAAGAAAAAATTGGTGTGTGAAAAATTTATACTTTGTCAGGAATTCAAATTTTGATTTATTTTTATCGGCTATAAGCTGGCTGAAAAAAAGGGGTGATTGCTTGTGAAAAAGTTTTGGGGGAAAAAAGGTCATTTTTTTCTTGCTCAAAAACTTTAAATGTGGATATTTTTGGCCAGCTCTCATCTTTAATGTTAAGTGCACAGTTAAATCTCATCGACTTCAATAGGATTTAAACAAATGCATAGCTTTAACCATGTGTTTAAGTGCTTTACTGAACAGAGATACTTTCCTGAATCAGGACCTCAGTGTGGGGGTAAAAAATGCTTTTTAAATCTCATGTGCTCACCCCTGATCCTGGATCATCCTTATTCTTTAGGTAATCTAGATCAGCCTTCAGGCCCTTCTAAATGGTGCTGGCTACCAAAAGCGTCAAAGAACCATTGCAGAAGCAAGTGATCGGCCAGGCATAAAGGAGCTGTGGCTACACCCTATATCCCAGCCATGGAGGCATCTCAGAGGAGGCTGCTTTAGCACCCTGCTGCAGGGGAATCCTTCAGTAAGCAGCTTGACACTGGCAGGCTGGTGTAAAGCTGTCCCAAAAGCCTAGAGCATCAGACCCTGTTGGCTTTTGTGTCAAGGTGTTTTTAAAATCATGTAAGCTGTACTACAGTAAGGGGCATCTGAAATCCCTTGGGCAAAACAAACTATTTACACATTCTAAGGGACAAGTATCAGGGGGGTAGCCGTGTTCGTCTGTATCCACATCGGAAGAAGTGGTTTTTTTTATCCAGGAAAGCTTATGCCCAAATAAATGTTACTTTTTAAGGTGCCACCGGACTCCTTGTTATCCTAAGGGAGAGTAATTTTCAGAAGCCCTGCTGAACAGGACAGGAGTGATCAAGAGAGAAACTTGTTGGATTGAAAACAACAGCTTTAAGAGCACAGCCTGTGATTAGTGCACAGGAGTGCCCACATACCTTGCTTGTGTATGTGATTTCAGAGAAATGCTGAAAGTAAGAAATGACCTTCTGCCAGTAAAAATGACTCTGAAGTGGTTGGCAACCTCAGCTGTAGCCATTTCCCATTTACTGAACATTATAAACATTTCAAAAGATTTAAACTATTTCCTGTGCTTCATGGTATGGCCTCCCACACCCGAACTACTTTACATCATCATGCTAGAATGTACTACAGGGAATATTCACTATTCAGCAAGGATCAGTTTTATTTAAGCACAAATGCATGGATTTTAGGAAGCTTCTTTATACATTCATTTTACATTCAGGCACTCCTTAAATGGCTGTACTTCAGTTTGATCGTATATATATATAGCCTGATTTTCAAAGGCGCGGGGCACCAGCTGCTGCTGTTGATTACAATGGGAGTTGAAGTTGTCCAGAATCTTTGAAAATCAGGCCATTAACATATTTTTATTACTGTAATTTTGTTACAGCCCACTTATTCTTTGATATAAGGGACACTTTCAGGCAGTATTGTACTGTATACCATTTGCAATATACAATTATATACATTTGTTTGTAGTATGGCAGCATCTAAAGGGCTTCAAATCAAGATTGGGGCCCCATTGTGCTGGATTGCTGTATGAAGTTGACCCGGTTGGAAAATAGGTTTTCTTTCCTGTGAAAAAAGTTGAGTTTTTCAGTGAAAAGTTTAAAACCAAAATATTGCCGCCCTTATTTCAATTCTGAAATGCTGCTGCAATGCCTCATGGGAATTGTAGTTTGGGTACTTCATGCTGCCATTCTCATCTATAGGCTGGGCTCCCTTGCTGAGCTACATCTTCCACGATGCACCAGAGTTTCCCCTCTTGGTGAGGGCAGGCCATGAATCAAGACAATACCATCATGGCTACAATGTTTTATGGGAAATGTAGTTTACCTCAGGTTCCCAGAATCAAAATATTTCTGGTTTTGGCTGAAAACTCCCTTCCCCCTCTGCCCCCATCCCGGGTTTTTTTTTGTTTTGTTTTAAAACAGAAACTCAGAATTTTCCTCAGAAAAGTTACAAAGTTTAACAAAGCTGCATCCAAAAGCATTTCACCAGAGAACCACAGCTCAAAAAGCAGACTTTTTGCAAACAATTTCTATTAGTCAAAAACCTAATTTTTCATTGAAAAATAGTTGACATAAAATTTGCTACCAACCCCTAGTATAAACAGAGGTGCTTGAGCTTCAGTAATCAATGTTTGTAAACATACCAAGCGTCTCAAATGAAAGGCTCTATAAAAACACAAGTTAATATTATGAATTTCTGAGATGCTCTTCATAGAAAAAGTGGTTCCATAAGTTACTACATCTGAGCTTTGTCGGAATGGTCTCCATGTAGAGAACCCATACACATCCTTTTAACAGCCAGGTCTTAGCAGCCCTACAGATGATGTTTTGCCCACTGGATGTTGAAAATGCTTGCATGTACGGTAATAGGAAGGGAGTGCATGGACAGATATCAATATGTCCAAATGGGGTCCATGTTATTATATAGCAGAATCTGTACCTTACACAGCACTCTGGCACAAAGAGATGTCTCTCTGCCAGTGAGTAACATTCAGTGTTATGAGAGTGCTGTACAAAAGATATATAAATAAATAATATGGAGAGAAGCACCAAACTGCTGGTACTCTAAGAATATGCAGCATTTGTTAATGAATGTTCAAGTCCTCAAGAGTTACTCACATTTATAGGAAATACATGGCAGCTCAGCCTCAGCACAATACTCAGTCATTTCTATGTTCTGCGTTCACAGCCCATGCTGTGGTGGTTGGTTGTGCCCATGTCCACCCTGAAGAGATGGAACAAAAGGCATGCCAGAATCTTAGGCAGAGATGAGGCTCACTATCCCTCTGCCTCTGAGTTTCATAGGTAACGCTAGGAAAGAATAATACATTTCTCATTAGCACCGAAACACTAACGAGGATCTCTCCAAAAAGACGTGAGAGTGAAACAGGATCATAGAGTGTTTCAGACAGAGAGACAATGTAAAAAGCACATATGTAGACAATGGGATTTTCTGTGTAGGTGCTGAAGTCTTCAGTCTCCTTAACCTCTCACTACTTGCTGTATCTTTACCAGTATCAGTCAACCTTTTGGTAATACCTTCAGGTTTAGTAGCTTTTGCTTCCTTCTCCCTGTGGTCAAAAACAGATTTGTCTTTTGAGAACAAAAGACAGTGAATTATCCCGAAGATATGTTCATATCTTAAATAAATCTAAGTTTATTAGAAAATGGAGAGAAATCAGATGAAATATAAACAAGATGAAACATGCTTAGGTTTAAACCTTCCCTCAGACTTCACTCAGATAGGCCAAAACTTTTGGGAACAGAAAAAAATCTTGGGTTATAGCCTCAGCTTCAGTAAAATGACATAGCTCCCACTAAGGCCTCATTTATTTAGAGTTCTTGTCTTTGTGTCAGCCTCTTATGGTGTGTAAAAGTCTTTCACTAGCTCTTAGTCTTTGAGATGCTGCGATGCTATTTCAAAATTAGTGCCCAACCTCTATAGCATTCCCCTCCTACATTCCTGATAATCTTTCAAATCAAAGTGTGAATCTAAATTTTCATATTAGCCCTGAAGTCCTATATTGGATTCATAAAATGGTTGCTCACGTGCAATACTTTTGGAAAGCAAAATAATCCTTGATCCCTTCCCCATACAATAGCCATGATATAACATTTATTGAAAGCTCTCCTCTCTGTAGTTATTGTTCCAATTTCCTCTCGGCATTTCAGGAGGCCCTTTATTGTGTTAAGATGCTCAGATACTATGGTGAATGGAGCTATATAAGTACACCTCTACCCCAGTATAACGCTGTCCTCAGGAGCCAAAAAATCGTACCGCGTTATAGGTAAAACCGCATTATAGCGAACTTGCTTTGATCAGACGGAGTGCGCAACCCCGCCTCCCCTCCCCAGAGCACTGCTTTGCCACGTTATATCCAAATTATTGTTATATTGGGCCGCGTTATATCGTTATATAGAGGTGTACTTAAAATAGACAGAAAGAAGAATAGCCAATATTGCATAGCCCACCATTGCATATACCGCAGTTCATTTGCATATTATCCCCTCATGTGCCTATGACACCCAAGGAGGTATTTTCTTGAACGGTCAGACAGCCATTCCCTTTCAGTCCCACTCTTAATGGCAACCCATAAGCCACTGGTCTGCACTGGGAGCAATGTGGAGCCACACTGCACCAGATGGAGCTGAGGGCAGCATTTTGCCTCCCTGAGCTCCCTGGTGTAGAGTAGGAGAGCTCCCACGAGCTACTATGCTGACAGGGATACAATGTGCACTCTGCTGGCTGGTCCAGGATGAGGTGTGCTTCAAGGGCATAATTCTGTCTTTTCTCCACCCCTTTTAAAGGTTCTAACAGTTTATACTGGCGCAGTCCTTGCTTCAGGGACTGCAGTTGTGGCTGGCCCCTGTATATAAGGTGTAAAGGGAGGAGGAATTTCCTTGTACTTTCCTCTCTTGCATACTTGTGCTGGCCACAGTCAGGTCCAAAGTGACTATCTTTCTTTTCAATTCCTTATTCTTAATAGCACCATGGTATCTACTCCACTAGAGCAGCCACAATAACTTGTTTGTTGTTGTGGGAGGGCGGAAAGAGAGAAAGGGAGAGAGACAGAGAGAAACACCAGCATGCTTGATGCAGGAGGAAAGCCTGTTTGTGCTTAATACTTTGGAGAAATTGTTCAAGAACAGCCCATCCATGTGAAAAATATTACCCTTATATTGTTGCCAAATTCAGTAAGGCCTAGTCTGATCAGCTGTGTAAGTGCCAATCCTATGAATTAAAGCTGCCTGGAGGTGGTTTCAACTTATACACCCAATTTTTCCAAGACTATAGAACATTTGGGAGAGAATAAAACTTGCTTATTTAAATCAGCTCCTTTACTCTTTTCTATTTGCTCCAACCTAATTTTTTTAAGGACATGTTATCTGGCAAGTTCTACAAAATCAGCACCTAATTCCAGGAGCTGAAATACTGACATCACATAATTAAAAGGGACCTAACAGTACTTTAAAAATTACATGAGAATTATGTATTTTCATTCATATTGAACTCTTCTTCCCAAGAACCACTGCCCTCTATGCCCTCACCTCCCCCAAAATATGTTTTCTAATAGGAGGGGTACAGCAGAATTAAAATACTCTACTGAGCAACCCTCCCACTAGACTGAATAGCAACTGTGAGTGGGGGGGAACCATTAGGGAACCATTAGGGAACTGGGTATTTTTGCAATGTGGTGACATGTATGACATGATATATGAGCTGACGTATGCATGTAGGTGACAGGTATGTTTGCAGACAAGATTTAGAAATACATGAGAGTCATAGTATCAGAGGGGTAGCCGTGTTAGTCTGAATCTGTAAAAAGCAACAGAGGGTCCTGTGGCACCTTTAAGACTAACAGAAGTATTGGGAGCATAAGCTTTCGTGGGTAAGAACCTCACTTCTTCAGATGCAAGCTTTTATGAGAGTCATAGAGGATTTTTTTTTTATTTTACTGCCCTGCTCATCAGAATGGAACCAGACAGCAGACATGAACACACCTGCATAGCAAAACACAGCTGGTACAGGTATTCATTAGGCTACACGTCATGGCAGCACCCCTTTAAACAAGAGTGCTGCATAAAGCATTTTTTCCCATTTGAATTGGACTAAATCCCAAGCTATATAAAACATTGACGTGAAATCAAAAAGGAAACTTTTGTCTAGTAAGCTGGGCACATTCTGGACAGGTTGAGTGCATGCAAGTGCTTTGTAACAAAGTGTTCTTTTACTATAAAACCTTAAAATATATATTCCATAAATGTAAATAGAAAAGCATATTCACTTACAACATGCCTTCCCCCTCTCTAAAAATAGAAGTATTAAAAATAAACTGATGAAAGCAGCAGCAAGGAAGCACTTTTTCTTTTAAAGCGAATCCACATCCATGCCATTCTGTCATAAAAGAATAATGTTTGTCCAAAACAGACCAACTGGGACACTAATATACATGGAGCTTGCTCCTTCTCCCAATGGCAGCATTCCTCTTGACTGCAACAGGAGCAGGAGCAGTCCCAGAATGAAGAGGAATAGGAAGAAGATTCAAGCCCATTCAGATCCCCAGCCTAGAATTAAACATATTCTAATTAGCTTATAAAAGTTCTCAACTGCTGAACTGAATCAATGCACAGTTACCTCTTTTCCTTTGGGGTTTTGGGCAAAGTTCCACTGAGGTCTACTACAGCAAATTCCTACTGGTATTGAGGGTACATAATGTCACAAGTCCTGCAGCTTTATGCTGGCGTGGTTTTGATTTCTGACTACATCACTTATGATTTTATATACCTAATGACAACTCTCATTTCTGGCCGAAAAGTTCTACACTGCAATTGGTAGCAAGTCTTGATAATTCCCTAAAACCTTGCAAAAACACTAGCAATAAGTTCAAGCAAATTTTGAATTGCCGCTAAACCTAGAGAACCTGGTGGTCTGAAAGTATTAGGTTAAATAATCTCCCTAGATACATATCAAACCAACATTTGAGCATATATTATTTGAAATGAAATTGTCTATTTTTGTGAGATATTTAGCCATCTGAACTAAGTAATCATTAATAACACAGAAGATCACAAAATGACAAAATAAGGGCAGGGTAAAGGTTTCTGTTATAAGAATGCTTGTTCCTTGTTTAGATATTCACTTAGTCATATCAATTATACTCTCATTAAAAAATAAAAATGGGAATTCCATTCCATTTGTGGAACCAAAACTTAGTCAGAAAGCAATCATACAGCACATGGAAGACCTAAACAGATGCAACATTTCAGAAAAAACAAGAGTAATATGCTTCATTTGTCTACTGTCATCCAGGCTCTTATCACACTGGTAAAACCAGATGCCAAGCCAAGAACTCACATAGGCCTCTGCCACAAGAGGACTAATGAATTCCCATCCAAGGCTATGTTATGTTCAGAGAAGTATGGAAGGCCATATCCTCTTCTGGTGTAAATGGGCACATCTTTGAATTCAATGGAGTTTTGCCCTTTACACTGGCAAAGAATTAGACTCTGAAACTACCTATTACATTATCTAGTCCTTCCCCCACCCAATGCATTGTTGTTTCCTAATCCAATGCATTTTGCAGTACCTGATCCAGTCTAATGTTAAAAGTTTCACACTATTGGGCTTTTACTATGTCCCTTGCCCTTGGGAGTTTCTTTCCCAATTGGTCAGTCTATTTTTTCCCTTTTTTCATTTCATCTCATTACTTCGAGATATATCGCATGGTATCACCAAGCACAATTAACTCTTCTTCCTGCCTTACTGTTTATTTTCAACACCTTCTCAAAATTTCAGGAAAAAGCAGGTTCCTCTTTTCACTATGTTAACCTGTACATACATTATTGTTCTGTAAGATGTCTCACACTTGTTTCTAGAAGGACAGAATTAGGCAAACAGGTGTCTTTGATATACCTCATGTGTAACATTTGATATGGGATGGTGTACCATTCATTGTGTAGCCTTCTGGTGCATTGTGCAGAGGGCAGAATTTCATCTTGACTTCCCCTTTTTATGCCTCTCTGTTACAGCTGTGTGGAGGGTGAGTTCTATTTTGCCAAAAAGATTTTGAGATTTCATAAACTGACTGTCTGTCATGGATTGGAAGAAAAGCCAAAGGTATCAAAATTCTCCATAAAAGAAAAATTAAAAAAAAATCACGTTGATCTAAATATTTTGATTTGACTATATTATATTATACATATAATAATATAATAAAATTAAAAACAAAAAAAGTCATTTCAAAATGCAAATTGAAATATTTCATACTGAAAATGTTGAAACGGGACCTTTTGACACTGTTGGAACTTTTTGTCTCTAGTTTTCTTTCAAAATGGAATTGCAGCGAAGTCCCCTGATCAACCCAATTTCACAAAGCATTTCAGTTTCAATAGACCTGCATATTCTGACGGAATAGGGTTCTGTCAAAATTTCTCCAACCACAGATATACTATTTGTGCTATGGGATTTATTAATTGTTTCATGCATTAAAGAGGTTTTCAAGTTTTCCTATGTGGCCAGAGAGCGAGTTGGTTCTTGTTTGAATTCTCACACGTGCACATTGTGGGCGAAGTTCTCTGCATCAAGCTGGGCCAATTTACATCAGCAGAGAATCTGGCCTTATTTAATACCTTGCTAACTCTTAGTTGCTCCAGATTAATATTTTCAACCTTCTCACCATCATTAGCATTAAAATCTTTCTTCTTCACAAACACTAACTAATTTATCTCAACAACACTCCTATAAGGTAGTTAAGTATTATTAGCCCCATTTTACAGATGGGAGAACAAAGGCATGAAGGAGTTAGGAATTTGCCCAAGTCACAGTGGAAGTCAAGTGTCAGAACTGGTATTATACAATTAAGGACTTCCTGCCTGCCAGCTTGATACTTTCATCGCTAGCTGACACCTCTGCCATACTCTCTGAAGGTAATGACCAGCTGTGATCATTTAAAGTCACATTTATTTTTTGTAAGTGTAAGAGTATTAGCTTTGACGTCCAGGTCAAATTCAAATGTGGGCAATACTTTTTGCCTGCTTCAATTCTTTGAAGTTCCAACTGGATACAACGGCCAGAATTTTGCTGTCTTACACTCTCCTAGTCAAATACATGCATTTGTTAGAATATAAGTCAGGACACTGCCCGCAGGCAATCACAAGGCCACTTCTACTACTGCCAGCCTGGCTAGCCAGGAATCTTTGAAAGTTCCTTCAAAACTTTACTGGTAAATGTAGGGTTTTAACTAATTTTGTTTTCCTCCTTTTCACTCTGCCCCTCTCCCAGCATCTAGAAGATTTAAAGGGCTAGTCCTACCATGTTGGCTAGCCCCTCCTGCTACTGTCACCTAGCCCTCTCATCTGCATATCTTCCCCACAACAGCAGCCTTCAAGTTCACAGAAATGCAAAGTGCCTCTTGTTGATGACAAAGACGAGAGTAAAAGGAGAAGGGAAGACATGCATCCTACCTCCACACCAGAAACCACTACTCCAGTAGCAACCTTCACCAACTACTTCTGCTAAAGGACCATCCTGAAAATCTTCTGACCTATAGCACAGCACTGCCAGACCCCCAGAATCTGGAGAAGTGGAACACAACCCCTTCAGAAGGATTTCAAACCACATTACCCCAGCCCTTGCCAAACCCCAGCTATCACTGGGTTGAGGAAACTTTTCCCATGAACCAGGATAAATTCTAGAACACCACACACTAGCATAAATCCTAAAACTAGGCATTCAAAGCCAATTGTTCAATTATTAACAATGTGAAACAGCAGAGTACAAGAAAACAACAGCCTGAAGCTGCTGAATGCAAGGTCAGTCATCAAACCAGCACCATGTCATTTTGGATGAAGCACCTCACCTTCCTTGCATAGCTGAGATATGCCACCTCCAACAGCACCCTCGTACAGCTAGTCCACACAGGATACTCTATGTCACAAGCCAGGACAGATTCCAGAATACACCAGAAAAAAAAAAGAGGAGGTAGAGAAGTAGTTCCACTCCAGCCTCAGCTACAGAAGACATTCCATTGCAGGGGAAAATATTAGAGTATATCCATATGATTAATGAGGTGGAGGATAAGAGACACTTATGACTGCTAATGATGTACAGACCACCAGATGGAATCCCTGTCCCCCAGATTCCTTGTCTTTCACATAGACAATCTCAAGAGCACAGTAGTACTTGATCTCGTGGCCTACAGGGAAATCATGGGATTCTCCCAGGCAGCCTCTGGACCTACACATGCAGCTGGACATATGTTGGATCCTAACTTTAGCCTAGGTCTGGATATTGGAGAAGTCACCAACATACTAGTCTCCTTGCCCGATCACCACTTCATCCAGGCAAAGATCAGAATCTTTCCCACTTCTCATCAGGGTGGTGAGCAACCAAAGCTCAAAGACTGAATTTTGATCTATGAACCACCAAAACAGCTGAGCTTCTCTGGGACAGCGGAGATCATAAAGCCCAGAATTAAGCACATGAGAGCTAAGGACAAAACAGTCTCAGTCAAGAGAAGATCAAGTGAATCCCGAGGCTGACCATCTTTAGAAAACAATGCAAAACCTTCCTCTTAAAGAACATCTTTCCATCACAGAGAACTTTTTTCCATCATAAGGTGTAACATGGCACACCGTCTCCACCCTCTGATGTCCAGAAACCTCTTAGGCTCACTAGTGAGTGGCTTCCCCATGTTATTTATTTATATTCCCACCACCACCAATACAGCCTTATGCAGCCAAGTGTTTACAGCGGTTTCTTGCCCTTTCCCGCAGGGCCAGAGAGGAACAGAGATCTGCCTCCCTTGGGACCTCAGAACATGCTGGGATCAGCTACACACGTAGCTGCCATGTCCTTCCTATCTTCTTTTATAGCCGTCAGCTGATGGCTAATTGGTTCATCAGCGTTCAGATTGATCAGCTAATTAGCCACATACTCCCCAATCAGCCTTCTCCAGGAAAACTAATTGGTGCCTAAGTGATCAGAAGGCTGTCTCACTTGTTAACCTCCAGCACTCTGTCACAATGATGCTCACAATATGGATACCCCTTCTATTGCCTAACTCCTACCATCTCTCTCCCGCACCCAATAATAAACAAACTATCCCAAATATAGTTTTGACCCCAAAAAGAGGGAAGAACCGGAGAAACTCCATAAAATCTGCTAGGGACTTCACTGTTGCTATTGATGGTATGTGGAAGACACATACAAAACCATTGGATTAGAGTCTGTCCTAAACCGTTGTGAAGCATTGTTGTGCACTGTTAAATTGGATGCTGAGTTTTGCCCCAGCGGAGGCCACCTGTTTAGTGCTGCATGCAGTATATACAGTTAACACCATCAGCTGGAAAAGTTTGTAAATCATCTGGATATGTTTTCAGACACAAAGTGTTTTAAAATGGAAAATCATTGCTGTAGCATGCTGGAACTTATGTTGTGTGAGGAATGTCCAGTATGATGGTAGACAATGCTTACAAAGTGCAAGATCTAGGGATACTTAAAAACTGTCTTAGTACAACCAGTGAATAATGAATTGCCTTTAATACAGGACTAGACTTAAGCACAAGACCCAGAACTGCAGCCCCTGTGCAGAGGGGATTACAGAGACTATTACTGGGATGTTACCATGATCACCTTGCCAGACGTGGGAGGGGGAGTAGGTGGAGGCATAACTCTTCCTTCTATGTGCAGACAAACGGAGATGGCCAGCCACACTAGGAACACACCTTAAAGGGGTGCAGACTGCACTTCTCCCAGTCCAATTGAGAAGCCTCCTGCTTCTCCTCAGGGGCCAGTGCAGTTCCATGCTTCCCCCAACAGAGCAGTGTGGCCAAATGCTACAGATTAAGCTTACATTAATAGATTAGAATGGTGGATCTATAGAAGAAGGCAAACAAGTCCCAGTTCCCCTGCAGGACCATTTACCTAATCCACATTCTTACTTGGAGTCTCCACAAATTGTAAGGCTGGCCCTCCTTTACAGCCCAGTTCTGCTACCCTTACTTACTTTGAATAGTAACTCATCATGCCAATATCCCCACTGAGATTAATGAGCCAATTTGTGAAGTAAGGCATTGCTCTAGGGTGACTAGATGTCCCGATTTTATAGGGACAGTCCCAATTTTGGGGGGCTTTGTCTTATATAGATGCCTATTACCCCCCACCCTCTGTCCCGATTTTTCACACTTGCTGTTTGGTCACCCTACACTGCTCAGAATGAACAGGGTGGCAGGATCCAGCCCTATGAAAGAAAACAGTGTGTCCTGAACCAGTTTTATTAAATGGGTGCATAGTGCAAAGAGTCCAGTAGGATTTTAACCACCACACTCCCATTGCAAGTAAGTTTTCAAATTACTATAATAAAACAAAAAGACAGGTACCACTCTTTCTCTCCCTTAATAAATATCTGCTTTACAGAAATACGTATCCCTGGTTAAACAATACAGGACATTGTGAGTAGTTACTTCTAGCACACTGTGAAGCAGATTAAACTGAGCATGGTTTGATGCTTAATATAAAACTGGGCTCTATAAAGTGAGAAGTCAGAATGCTGTGGTTTTGGCTTTGGAGCCTCACCGGACTTCAGCAGCTCAACTGCTGGAGCCCAAGTGTGATTCTGGTGCCAAACATTTGTCTGCACACAGTTCCCGTTCAGCTCAGACTGAAGGCACTTGTCCTCCTAGCCCCACATGTGGAAAGTGTCCCATGTGAATGAAATCATACTGACTGCATTTAACATGCTCCAAGTGAACACTGATCCTAGGACCCGGGAGAGACAGAAAGAATGGGGGGAAAAAACCATTCTACTGCTAATGATTTTCTAATGGGAAAGCAAAGTCACAAGTGTCATGGCTTCCTGTATTCTGCTTACAGGTGTTTCCAAATCTGGCTCCTGATTATTACCACCTGCTGTTTGTTTTTGCAGGGATAAGTATGTTAAGAGATTAGATAATGCATCTTCTCCATTTGTTTATGTCCCACATGATGAGGAGTGTTTTTCAACTAGACCCTCTTCCTAGATGAAAATCCCCACACTGCACAGCCTCAATCAGAAGAACAATTACTTACACATTTATTAGCTATTGTAGCATACTGTATTTATTGTTCAGATTCAATATGTTGACACAGAAACACACACCCACGTTTTTGGCTTCCAGGATCTCACCAGGGCTTAGATTTATTAAAAAACAAAAAACAATTAAGACATGTGGTGATGTCATCAAGTTATCAAATAAGGATTATTTTTCCCAGGCTCATTTTCATAAAATATTCAAACTAGGTATTTGTCAATCAACAAGAACAGCACATTCAACTCAATTGCAATTATTAATGTTTACAAAACAAGCAATGAATCAGCCACAAATGATAGTTCAACAACTCTAGTTCCTTGCCCCCTGGATACCATGTCCCCATCCCTGTCTAACCCCTGGCCCCCTCAACTCCACATCCCAATTCCCTTCCCATGATGCTCCTTATCCCCCTATATCCTCACTATCCTCCATCAGCTCTTCATTCTAGTCTCTCCCCTCCCCCTGCCCCCCGAGGTCCTTTTTCCAGTCTCCCCTGTTGCCACTCCCAAGGCCTGGTTCCTCACCCCTATGCATTCCATTCAGGCTGCTCCTCCTCCACACCTGACCACCATCAGCAGCAGCATTTTGAGCACAGGAGAGAATCTCCCTGCCCTTAGTTCCTGTGCCCAGGGCCGCATCAGTCTCCAGAAGCTAGGAAAAGCAATTGCAGGGAAAGCCCTGCAGCCCTGGGCTGAAGCATGTTCAGTGCACACAGAATCTTCGGAGAATTTAACTGCCAAATTCCAACAAGTCTCTGTTGAACATGTGCAAACTGAGATTATCAGAGGCTCATAATTTAGCCAAATTTGGGCAGATTTTCACAGTGACGGCAAAAGGCACATCCCTGACACCAGAACAATTGTCCTGCCAAATTTCCAGTCCTTGCTCCAAAGCATGGAGGCTCTAGAGCTTCTCAACAAAACACATGAGAATTTTTAACATGAGCAGAACAACATATTTTCCCCATCCTTGTTCTGAGAAACGACTGAACCATTTTTGCTCAAGGTTTCACCCAAAAATTCAGTTTGAGGCAGATATGCAGCATAGAAAATTTTAGCCTGAGTGGTTGAAGTTTGGCAAAGTTATAAGCAACTGAAAAACAGGATCTTATAATAGGAAGGGTCAGGCAGCCCTAACTATTGGCAGTGCTACCTGCACTGCTTATAACATCAATGGAAGTTCGCAACTGTGAGCAGAATATTGAAGTCAAGAGCAGCCCTGTGGATCTGAGAGGAAAATACAGTCTATAAAAAGTATTGCATGCAATACATGAAAACAAATCCAGATCTGGAGGCAGTGTACAACAGCATATTCAACACAATTAAATGCCGTATTTGGCACCTGAGCTTAATGAACATATTTGTTTATTTCAGTACTGAGGGCTTTTTTAGACAGTGTGACAATGTGCACTAACTGGCCCGTGAAGACCTTGCTAGCATGCACTAAAAGTTCCCTAGTACATGTTAACATACAACTATGTGCATGCCAGCAGGGTCTACATGGACCAGTTAATGCGCAACACGTTGGTACACTTTAGAATTCACTACCCTCTAGTATGTATTGCTTCATCATCTAGAGAGACAAGCCGTAAGATGATGATTCACTTGGAAGGAACAGTTGATAAATTATTGCAAATTGAATTACCCTAGAATACATTTAAATTTCAAGGGAGAATTAATGAAAATGAGAGATTTTCAAACTAATAAAATATTTTTTTAAAACCTGTAAAGATGGGCAAAACACCCCTCATGTCTCAAAAAACACATAGGGGGAAAAAACAAAAACAAAGTGTAAGATAATATAAAAAGTAAAGCAGAAGAATTCTAATTAAACATCGGCCCAAACAAAAATCTAACATCTGGACACTCCAAACCCTGAGGAAGTTACAGTATCAAAATCCAGACTTTGCAGCTGCCTCGTAACGAGTTGAAGCAAAACCCTGGATCTGAACACATCTGAATTTTGAAGACATTTGGATCTGGATTCAAACTTCACAGCTCTGGCCCATCTGTAACTATAATAAGCATGTCTTTGACATGTCTGATCCACTAACACATACTTGAGTTTTGTGGGGCACAAAAGAAAGATGTTACCACACCATTCTCTTCATACCTGTAAGGAACACCAGAAAATTAGCCCAAGTTGTTTCTGCTTAAGTCGCAATCATGTATATTTGTATATATACGTATATTTGTAACTTTGCACACTGTGAGTAGTCCATTGAAACTAAGCTACATAAAATAAATCACACGTGCAAGTGTTTGCAGGATCTGTCCTAGGTTACAAGTCTGTATATGCATAAGGGTAGAGCTGTCTGAATAAAGGCTTTTTTGGTTAGCTAGCAATTCTGGGGTGGGAAAAAATTGTGTTGGTCAAACAAACTAAATACTTTGTTCTGACAAAAATAAAAAAAAATCATTTTGATTTTGACCAAGTGTTTGATTTTTAAAAAACATTAAAGCAAATTTTGAAACAAACTCATTATGATCCAAAAACTCAAAATGTTTTATTTTGAAAGAGTAAAAATGAAATATTACAATTTTTAAAGATTTTTTTTCCGCCAAAACAATTTGCCGAAACCAAAACAAATTCATGAAACATTTCAGTCTCACCGAAACTGCATTTTTTGCCTAGCTCTTAGTCTAGGTAACCTAGTGCTTCTCTCACTCTGGTACGCGTATAGCATTACTCATTTGTGATAAGCACAATGGAAACATTAAACATCACCTATTGAATTAAGCTTCTCTTTATAGTGTGTGTTTTCTCACACAAGAGTCAGAATTCTCAACACTGTTTCTAAGCCTTTTCAAAAAATCTTGAAGATATGTGGTATTCACCAAAATATTTTCAATAGTAAGATAAGAACCTTTTCTGTTTGAACAGAAATATGAGCAAAGAACACTTCCTTATTTCCTTGTTTACTGTCGTACAGATCCATTCATCCTGTCACGCCAGAGATGAAAACAAAGCTTGTTCAAGTGTGGTTGGATTCTTTTTAAAGCCAATTATTTCACAGAGTGGGTGAACTACAATCGTGCCATAAAAAATACTTCACACAACACAAAAGACTAACCATAGAGCTCAGAGACTAACAAATTCTGTCCAAAAATTAAATCCATAAAATCTGAACCCCACTGTAATATGTGTGGGACACACAGGTACGCTGCTGAGACAGCCTGAACTTTATTATCTGCCCCAATCTCCTCAGAAGGGTGACCATAGTTTCAAAAGGGTGATACTACTGTCACACAATGGGGGTGAGTATCCACCAAATCCAGTGGTTGCTCTTCCCCCACCTCCACCCTCACTCCCATTCCTGAGTATACAGAAAGCTATGCCTGGGATTCTCTTTTCATTGCTTTGATCTGTCGTATGGAGAAAACATGCCAGTCAAAACCATGGAGACCTGCCAAGTATTTTTGGTATTTGGAGGATGCTTGGTGTTCGTCTCTGCCTTTAAAGTGAAATTCAGTTCCTGTTGCAGACAGTTCACATAAGACTTAATGATGCTCACATTGACCCAAAGAGTAAAATTCAAGCTGGTGCAGAGAGACTTGTGGGGCCCAATCCTGCTCTTGTTGAGGTCAATAGCAAATCTCCCATTGACTTCAGTGGGAGCAAAATAGGATTCTTAATGTGGGAGATTAAGTAGTGTGCAGACAGTATAAGAACTATACATCATTGATGCCTTCATGCCCAACTCCTCTGGGACTTAAATTGTGCATTGGTCTTGCTCTGGCTTTCTCCACAGGAATGAATTTCACCTTAAATGCAGAAATGGACTGTGAAGACTATCCCAAATGCTAAGAACACTCGGAAGGTGCTTGCTTAGATTGATTGTTTTCATTATACTAAAGAGCAAATAAGAAGGAAACCAATTTTCTACAGGCCAAAAAACTTTTGCCCCCTATTGAAGCATATAAGAAAAGCCTTTAAAACACACACACACACACACACACACACGCACACACGCACACACACACACACACACACCGTAGAACTTGCTTTAAGAGGTTTTTTTTATGCCTGTTGAGAAAGATATGCATCAAGTAGTAGTGCCAGTCACTCAAAAATCATGAACTGGACCCCAAAAAGAAATCTCATGATTTTGGTTTTAAAAATTGTGGGATTCTTCTATTTTTTGAGGATGCACATTTTTGAGACACATTTTTTAGCTTTTTTTTTTTTTGCAACCATAAAGGCTGGACACTTTGATTTTTTTGAAGGAAGGTGAGATACTTGTATAATCTTTTGTCTCCAGGAGCTAGGGTTTAAGTAAAACATTACATATTGCAAGACTCATGATAAAATTCTGAGAGTTGGCAGCACTGATTAAGTGAGCCAAAACACCAGCAGAGAAATAATCTAATTCCTGTAGTCTCACCATACAGCACTGAAACCGTGTCAGAAGTATCGGCATGGAGAACCTCTTCTCGAATGTTGATTCAAAATGGGATTAGCACTGAACATAATATCCCCCTCCCCACCATCCTTTGGTTTATATAATAAGAGCTGGCAGCAGGTGCAGCACCAAAATAGACTTCAGATCATTTAGGCTGAAGTTCATGTCAAGGCACAGGTGTGTAAGTAATTTAAGTTTTGAGGTTTAAAGGAGGGCAAGGAACTAGCTATTGAGTGTTACTCCCAAGGGTCCTTTTACATTGGCACCAGTATGTTCAACCAAGTCAGCACAAAGGGATTGGATTATTTCAGAACTGAGGAGAAGGAGCCAGTACATTACTTGATTGCACGAGGCGAGACTCTTTTCACTGAAGATCAGGTAAGACGAGTGAAATTTAGATCCTCAGTAATCATGATTAAGGTAATAGGATAACATGCATCTGCTCTCACTGGAGACTGCTACTGTAGCCCTTAACTATCCTTTGCTCATTGAAACATGAAGCAAAACATAGGGTTACTGTTCTATGTATTAATAGTTAAATTGCCTACTTTTCAAACTAGCAATGCTTCATGAGTGATGTGGAAATTAGGGGTGGGGGAATGCCTCCTTTCAAATGTATCACTCACCCCTTGTATCTGCAGCCATTTCATTTACAAGATGAATAGATACAATTAAAGTGGATAGCAGATCTAAAGTTTAAGACAGTGGCAGCAGAATGGATGCCAATTCATGTCATATAATGAGTGATATCTCAGAAGACTGGTAATGAGATATGGTGCTTTTTACGTCTAGCTCAAAGTCATCTCAGCCCAATTCCAAATGGACAGATTCCCTGGCATAAAAGCTATTATAACTGTCAATACTAACTGACATCCTTGTTAGCAATTTCAGCAGAGAAATGATCCTAGAGACTGAGCTACCCTCTTACCCTGAGAAATGATCCAACAGTTTAGGACTGAGAATAATTGATAAGACAGTAAGGGGAAGTTTGCTCTGCCATTGGATCTGCGTTTCCACTACTGGTACCGCTCATGAGCACTCAAAAGAAAATACATAATAGTGCATTATGTCTACACATTTTTAAAAAATCAGTATTGGAGCTTGAAAAGTGACAGAAAGGCCAATATGAAACCACAATAAATAGAACAATACAGACTCAAACAAAACGTAACCCACTCAGGCATTTCAACCACAGTGGGCTAGTGACTAGAGCACTGGGGACTCAGGAGACACAGGTCCTGTTCCCAGTTCTGCCACTGGCCCTGGCTAAGTCACTTCACCTCTCTGTGCCTCTGTTTCCCCATCTGTAAAATAGCAATGATACTTACCTCCTTAGTAAAGCAATTTGAGGTCTACTGCTTATCTAGCTGTTCAAAGCTAAGTATTACTAATTGTTTACTAGAATATGGTAGCTGACTCTTATTCCAGACGTTGTGCCAAATTTCACATTGTATAATTAAGGTACAAAAAAATCTAATTATTCAGTGTATCCAGATACACAGGACTGGCTGAGCAGTGCTCTGTGCAGAGCTGGCTTGGAGAAGTGCAAATGTGGCATTATAGCACTACTGTGGCTCTCTGGTTGTGGGGCACTTTGGCCACTTTTGTAAGTTAGAGCAGCTTCATAGCTACTCTAAACTAAGCCTGGTTGCTTATGATCCTAATGGTTGGTTCCAGCAGCTGGGAAAACTTGGAGCACAGATTTCAGAGGGGTAGCCGTGTTAGTCTGTAGCAGTAAAAACAATGAGGACCCAACCACATCAGCCACACCATCAAGGGCTCTTTCAACTGCACATCTACCAATGTGATATATGCCATCATGTGCCAGCAATGCCCCTCTGCCACGTACATTGACCAAACCAGACAGTCTCTACACAAAAGAATAAATGGACACAAATCAGACATCAAGAATTGTAACATTCAAAAACCATTAGGAGAACACTTCAATCTTCCTGGACACTCAATAACAGACTTAAAAGTCGCCATTCTTCAACAAAAATCTTCAAAACCAGACTTCAACAAGAAACTACAGAACTGGAATTAATTTGCAAACTTGACACCATCAAATTAGACCTGAATAAAGACTAGGAGTGGCTGGGTAACTACAAAAAATAATATTCCCTCTGTTGATATTCACCCCTTCTTGTCAACTGTTGGGAATGGGTCACATCCACCCTAACTAAATTGGCCTCATTAGCACTGACCCCCCACTTGGTAAGGCAACTCCCATCTTTTCATGTCTTGTATATTTATACCTGCTTACTGTATTTTCCACTCCAGGCATCTGACGAAGTGGGTTATATCCCACGAACGCTTATGCCCAAATAAATTTGTTAGTCTCTAAGGTGCCACAAGGACTCCTCGTTATTATTATTATTATTATTATTATTATTATTTGGAGCACAGAGATGCTCCAGCCATGGCCCCTATGCTGGGCACTGTGAGGAGGGGTTAGCCCACATCAACTGGAGATTCCACTTAGGGGGTATGATCCTGCACCAATGAAGTCAGCAGGAGTTTTGCTATTCACTTAAGCAGAATCAGGATTGAGACCATGCTAGGGGAATTCCCAGATAGCTAATTAAACTGGATTTATGGTGCCTTTGCTCTGTCAATTCAGCACAGAGGGAATTTAGCAGACCCAATAATTGTCCCAGAGTTGTTCTGCACATTAAACTATTTATCTTATTTCATACATGCCAGGCTGAAAACAAGTCAAGAACACTTATTAACACAAATACACAAGCAACGTCTGAGTAGTTTGGCAGATTTCTAATTGTAATCACACAAACCAAATGGAATTTATTGCTTCCTTCAAGCTAAGATTTTGGCTACAGTGTTTACTACTCAAAAGGTGCAGAAAAGTAAGAAAAGGAATAGTAGTGCAGTGAGGTTAGGTAGATGCTTCCCTGCTAAATAACCCTTTTCTAGGGAAACTCTCACAGATTCTGTACAAAGGACACCTGGTCACAATGATCCCAAATCCACTCCTGAAAGATTCCTTACAGGGTCTGTGTTGTGAACAATTCCATAGCATTCCTCAAGGTCAGTGAGAGTTAAATTTAGTAAGAGAAAATAGTCTGCGTTAAAAAAAAATTCCCCTTCAAAGTTCTTCTGTTAAAGTGTGATTTTCATACTGGAGTCCCTCAACAGGAGAATATCCTGCCACTTGTCCCAAGGATCCAACCTCCAGAAAGAAGCCTCTTACCTTAATTGACCATTTAAAAAAGTATCCCTCAGCTTTCTAGTGCAGTTTTGTTTGACTGGCAATTAAAGGCATCCACTGCTAGGCGACCAATCTTTGTTGATCTCTTGGGTGGTCACTTAAGACCGATTTCTCTATATTTATATGCAAAATAATTTAGCTGGCCCATCATTTTCTATATTCCATTTGTAATTTATTATCTGACATTTTTGTGCTTAGATAAGAACTTATTCCCTGACAACCATAATCCTACATTTGTGACATTGCATTGTGTTGCCATAGAAATTAACATAGTGTTACAAATACAGCATTATTACAACTTGATCCAATGAGCTAGTTGGAAGATGCTATGGACTGGAAAGGAGCAAAAGTCTATTAAACACAGATACCAGTAACTAACAAACAGGGCAAGAATGGTTTTCAGAAAGATGTGACTGCATTGTAAGTGGATTTGGGTGATAAATTTGACACAATTGTAAAGTTTCCTCTATTATGAGTCGTATTTTATGGCTTGATCCTATTCTGGCAAAAATCCCAATGATTTTAATAATGCAGAATCAGGCCTTTAAAGAAAAAAGTTCATATTCCAAGATGAAAGAGAATTTGGGGAGATTGTGAGCAGTGGAATACCCATTAATGGTCCTTTGGATGGCCTACTTCTCCTAGAAAACTGTCACTGTCTTTTAAAAGCAGCTAGCTAGACATAGTGTACAATATTGTTGAAAAGCACCCAGACATATTTCATACATCCATAATGATCAGTCAACTCAGACATGAGTTCTTGGAGGGGGAGGCAAAAGACAGTAATGGGTGGAGGGAAGAGATTAACAAGAAGTAGGGTCGCCAACTTTCTAATAGCAGATAACCGAACATCCCTGCCCCACCACATGCCCCACCCCATCTCTGAGGCTCTGCCCCCGCTCACTCCATCCCTGCTTCTTCCATCGCTTGCTCTCCCCCACCCTCACTCACTTTTTAAAGACACCATAATAGAGGCTCAACTTCAATGTATACCCCAAATTAAGAAAAACAGTAAAAGAACTAAAAAAGAGCCACCGTGGCTTAACAACCATGTAAAAGAAGCAGTGAGAGATAAAAAGACTTCCTTTAAAAAGTGGAAGTCAAATCCTAGTGAGGCAAATAGAAAGGAGCACAAACACTGCCAACTTAAGTGCAAGAGTGTAATAAGAAAAGCCAAAGAGGAGTTTGAAGAACGGCTAGCCAAAAACTCCAAAGGTAATAACAAAATGTTTTTTAAGTACATCAGAAGCAGGAAGCCTGCTAAACAACCAGTGGGGCCCCTTGACGATGAAAATACAAAAGGAGCGCTTAAAGATGATAAAGTCATTGCGGAGAAACTAAATGGATTCTTTGCTTCAGTCTTCACGGCTGAGGATGTTAGGGAGATTCCCAAACCTGAGCTGGCTTTTGTAGGTGACAAATCTGAGGAACTGTCACAGATTGAAGTATCACTAGAGGAGGTTTTGGAATTAATTGATAAACTCAACATTAACAAGTCACCGGGACCAGATGGCATTCACCCAAGAGTTCTGAAAGAACTCAAATGTGAAGTTGCGGAACTATTAACTAAGGTTTGTAACCTGTCCTTTAAATCGGCTTCGGTACCCAATGACTGGAAGTTAGCTAATGTAACGCAAATATTTAAAAAGGGCTCTAGGGGTGATCCCGGCAATTACAGACCGGTCAGTCTAACGTCGGTACCGGGCAAATTAGTTGAAACAATAGTAAAGAACAAAATTGTCAGACACATAGAAAAACATAAACTCTTGAGCAATAGTCAACATGGTTTCTGTAAAGGGAAATCGTGTCTTACTAATCTATTAGAGTTCTTTGAAGGGGTCAACAAACATGTGGACAAGGGGGATCCGGTGGACATAGTGTACTTAGATTTCCAGAAAGCCTTTGACAAGGTCCCTCACCAAAGGCTCTTACGTAAATTAAGCTGTCATGGGATAAAAGGGAAGGTCCTTTCATGGATTGAGAACTGGTTAAAGGACAGGGAACAAAGGGTAGGAATTAATGGTAAATTCTCAGAATGGAGAGGGGTAACTAGTGGTGTTCCCCAAGGGTCAGTCCTAGGACCAATCCTATTCAATTTATTCATAAATGATCTGGAGAAAGGGGTAAACAGTGAGGTGGCAAAGTTTGCAGATGATACTAAACTACTCAAGATAGTTAAGACCAAAGCAGATTGTGAAGAACTTCAAAAAGATCTCACAAAACTAAGTGACTGGGCAGCAAAATGGCAAATGAAATTTAATGTGGATAAATGTAAAGTAATGCACATTGGAAAAAATAACCCCAACTATACATACAACATGATGGGGGCTAATTTAGCTACAACGAGTCAGGAAAAAGATCTTGGTGTCATCGTGGATAGTTCTCTAAAGATGTCCACGCAGTGTGCAGAGGCGGTCAAAAAAGCAAACAGGATGTTAGGAATCATTAAAAAGGGGATAGAGAATAAGACTGAGAATATATTATTGCCCTTATATAAATCCATGGTACGCCCACATCTCGAATACTTTGTACAGATGTGGTCTCCTCACCTCAAAAAAGATATTCTAGCACTAGAAAAGGTTCAGAAAAGAGCAACTAAAATGATTAAGGGTTTAGAGAGGGTCCCATATGAGGAAAGATTAAAGAGGCTAGGACTCTTCAGTTTGGAAAAGAGAAGACTAAGGGGGGACATGATAGAGGTATATAAAATCATGAGTGATGTTGAGAAAGTGGATAAGGAAAAGTTATTTACTTATTCCCATAATACAAGAACTAGGGGTCACCAAATGAAATTAATAGGCAGCAGGTTTAAAACAAATAAAAGGAAGTTCTTCTTCACGCAGCGCACAGTCAACTTGTGGAACGCCTTACCTGAGGAGGTTGTGAAGGCTAGGACTATAACAATGTTTAAAAGGGGACTGGATAAATTCATGGTGGCTAAGTCCATAAATGGCTATTAGCCAGGATGGGTAAGAATGGTGTCCCTAGCCTCTGTTCGTCAGAGGATGGAGATGGATGGCAGGAGAGAGATCACTTGATCATTGCCTGTTAGGTTCACTCCCTCTGGGGCACCTGGCATTGGCCACTGTCGGTAGACAGATACTGGGCTAGATGGACCTTTGGTCTGACCCAGTACGGCCTTTCTTATGTTCTTATGTTCTTATGTTCTTTCACTGGGCCGGGGCAGGGGGTTGTGGTGTGTATGGGGGGGGTGAGGGCTCCGGCTGGGGGTGCGGGCTCTGGGGTGGAGCCAGGGATGAGGGGTTTGGGGTGCAGGAGGGGGCTTCTGGCTGGGGGAGTGGGTTGGCTTGGAGGGGGTATGGGGTGCAGGCTCTGGGAGGGAGTTTGGGTGTGGGAGGGGCCTCTGGGCTGGGGCAGGGGATTGTAGTGGAGGAGGGGGTGCGGAGTCCTGGCGGCGCTTACTACGGCTCCCAGGAAGCAGTTGCCATGTTCCTGGGGCCCCTAGACGCATGGGTGGCCAGGGAGGCTCTGCAGAGCCACATGCTGCCCTCGCACCCGCAGGTACCCCCCTGCAGCTCCCACTGGTCACGGTTCCCGGCCAATGGGAGCTGTGGACCCGGAACTTGGGCGGGGGTAGCAAGTGGAGCCTCCCTGTGCCTACGGGCCACAGGGATCTGGTGGATGCTTCTGGGAGCTGCGCAGACCCAAAGCAGGTAAGAAGCCTGCATTAGCTCCGGGCCCTCGCTGCACCGCTGACCAGACTTTTAACGGCCCAGTCGGCAGTGCCGACTGGAGCCTCCGGGGTCCATTTTTGACCGGGCATTCCGGTCAAAAAATGGACACCTGGCAACCCGAGCAAGAAGCCCTGAATATGGTTGAAGTCACTTCAAAATGGAACTGGTGGATGGGGAGTGGGCATCCCAGGAAATATTATTTTGCAATGAAACTTCAACTTCTAACCTATTGTGGGCTAAACCAGACCACTGTGTAGTGTAGTATCCCTTTAAACAAGAGGAGCAATAGAACAGTAGAGTTAGAATTCTGAAAATTTCCATTGAAATTAGGATTTGACAGTTGGACTTCAAATGTTGGTTCTTAGAATGTAGGGCTCCTGAAACCCTGCCAAGTAGGGCAGAATGTATCCAACATGGCCTTGAGGAAGGAAAGTTCTGAGCTAAGAGAGAGAAGTTTTGAGGGTTAGTTGACTCTGTCTGAAATAACACATGAGTTGTTCTCAGGTGGGGAAGGAAAGGCAGACCAAAAGAAATGGGAAGGATAGGGCAGAAAGTAACTAGGCAAAGAGAAGAATAAAAAGGCAGAATGGAGAAAAAGAGTTTAAAATGTATTTATTTGCCTGAGGGAAGAGACTGCACACTGAGAAAATGTAGGGATAAAACCAAACAGGCTTTTACCTGCAGAACACTTGAGAGAAAAACTAATGGAAACAATAATTTACTAAGTCCCGAATTCTGTTGTCATTAAAATGGAGCTCAGAGCAGGCACATCGCCTTATAGATATGCAGTTTTGACACTAGCTAAAGTTATATTAGACATTAGCTGTGACCCTCCCTCTGGCACAGAAACATAAGCTCCTGCAAACTCCACGAGTCCAACACATAAGGTGAATTTACAAAATGCTATGCCAGTTAGGATTGGCTGCAGAGCTGAACTGTATTGTCACATGGCTTTGAGACCTTAAGATGAAATGGAACTAGATGAATGAATGGATATTTGGGAGCTCAATAACCCTGTCATACAGTGTGATACAATGTAAACCAACAACAACAACAAGGATGTGCTGTATGCGTATTAGATTAAACGTAGTCAGTAAAAACGATTCCCCATTATTTTACAGGGGGTGTGCTCAGAGTGGCATGCTATATCATGTTCTCTCGTCATGCCCAGCCAGGAGGAATGCGTATAAGCAAACTAAACAGGGTTTAGACTTTAATATTCTGTCAGACTCCCTTGCAGGTAGTGCTGGGTGTGCCAGGCAAGTATTTAGCTAATAACAGACATAATTGGAAAAGATCTATTAGAACACTGAGTCTATGATGCTAAGTACAGGATTTAGGGACTGACCCGAAGACCACTGAGGTCAGTTGAAAGATGTCCATTGAGTTTAACAGGCTTTGAAGGACATATCAAATCCACGCTTTGTCTTAGGGCTAGTCTATACTACTGTGCTATATTGGTGCTCTCCCGTCGACGTAATTACTCCCCCTCAATGAGAGATGAAAGCTATGTTGGCAGGAAAGCGTCTCCCGCTGATGTAGCATGGTGTAGACACCACTTTAAGTAGATGTTACTGATGTTGCTCAGAGGGATGGCTTTTCACCCAAGATGAAGAAAATAAATAAATGGAAGGATTATTCTTTACAGATACAACAGCTGTGTTATAGTTCAGCCATGGAGGAGGATTCAGATGCCCATTCATACATAATGGTCACAGTTGGAGCAAATTGGCATTTGGAACTAAGGGAAAGAAATGATAAAGTAATTATCATGCATATATAGCAGCATTCCTCAGCAGCTCTTAAAGTGCTTTACAAAGGTGAGTGGCATAGGGAAACCAATGCACAGGGAGGTTAAGTGAGTCAATGCTGGAACCAGGAATAGATCCCAGGTCTCTTGGCTAACAGTTATTGAATCATTTGGCAAAGTATGTAGGCCATTTGTTGACCAAAAGGAGATGCAGAGAAAGTAGATAATAATTTAGTGTGAAGAATATAGATCAGTCATTGAGATAGGTAGGTCTGCTGTATGCAGGTGGATTACATATTTTTGTAATATTTCTTTTTTCTGCAATGAACTATTTCTTCCCTGATCTAGAGGATTCCAGGGTACAGGGCCTAGCTATTTACAGTAATCACTTACCATACCGGTATAATATGGAAAAAATTGGAATAAGCAAATTCAGGAGAGATGAAAACTGTGTTATGAATGCCTAATGGACAGTATAAGAATCTATTGGCTAGATTTTGAAAGATCTGTTATATCAGTGTAAATTTGGAGAAACACAAGTGAAACTAATTGTTATACTGGATTTACTTTGGTGTAACAGAGATCAGAATCTGGCCCTGTGTAAATAAATGATCCCTCTGAATGACATAATAAGTTTTTTTTAATTAAAGAGAAACCAAAACTGGAACAAACTACTAATCTGGAAACCACCTCCCCTACCGGAACTGTAAGGGTGTGGATGAAATACAACTTGGTTTGAAACCACGCGTGGTACTGGTTTTGCAAAATCAAAACCCCAATAATGAGATTCTGCAAAATAAAAAGCACCCCTGGTATTAGCACAGAATACATATGATTGACTTACCTCTCTAAAGGTATGATGCCTAGGGATACAAATTATTGCAGATTTCTTCTTGCATATTTTTTTAAGAGTAGGCAATCCATGAATGAAACAACTTATTAGGGAAGAAAAATGAGAGTTAACTACAGGACTATTAGAAAGTTTAAATTCTTATTACCACCTGGTATCCAATAAGAGAAATTTGTAGTAAATGGAACTGTGAGAATAATGTGAAGTTTTGATGTTACCTAAACTAATGTCTGTGTAATGTTTGGGAAATGTAAAAGCTCTATTTTAGTGCCATTCATAAAATGAACAATTAAAGATATGCTGAATGTCTAGATATTAGATAATACATTACAGTACCTGGTATATAGTGTGCTGTAGTGGTTAGACTAAACAAAGGATTTGAGACAAGGGTTCACTTCTCAACTCTGCCAGTGACACAATGTGTGACATGGAGCTCTGATTTCTGCCTCAGATGTATCCTCTGATGGGTTACTTTGAAAACCTTGGGGGGGGGGAAAGCATAATGAGTGCAAAGTATTAAGGCTAAAGTATTACAGTCACTCATGAAAAGTGAATACAACTTAGATTTTCACTGGTTAATAGGTGCTTTCATTGGAACAAAGCAAAAATGAAACAACCTATAAGACACTTCTTAGTGCAAACAATATTTCCCTCTTCATCTCTGAGATTCTTGCAAGGCAGTTTGATTGGATGGCATGTAAGCCTTGCCACTGCACTACAGGTATGTGCAGATATCTATTCCTCTCTGTCTTGGCCTAGTGCCAATGGCTCAAAATTGTTAAGTAGCTAGGAGGAAGACAAAACCTGCCTAGTTTTGCATGAGAATGGGCGTGATATAATTTGTTAAAAGATCTCTCGTTCTTCCTTTTGTCCTTCTTGTCATCCATCAATTGCTTTGTTATATCCCCAGCCAAAAGCCTGTGTGATCTTTTATATTATATTCTTTTCTCATTTACACTGACTTCAAAAATGGTTTGCAATACTCTATTTCAACAGTTCCCCACACTTTTGTCTCTCTTTTTATAGTGGGTAGAAGAGAGAACAGATTTTTCTTTCCCTTGCTACATCAAAAAGAACTAGGACAATGGAGCTTCTTTTATAAACTGAAAATATGCAGAGAATCCAGAAGGTGTGCTAATGTTGCTTGAACTAGGAATGTTTCTTATAACAGAAAATGAGAGAGCTTACACATGAGCAAGCCAGAGATCCTAAATATGATAACGTTAAGAGTTATTCCACTGTGCAGGTAGAACGTAAGGTTACAAGGTTTCCAAATACTGCGGATGAATATATTGCTGTTCCAGTTAATGTGCTGTCGCATTCATTTAATGATTTTAAAGGTATGTTCTGTGTTGGGAATGGATTTCCTGGTTCCTCAGTTTCTGACATAAAAGTTTCTGTTGTAACTGAAACAGATTGAGCCAGGTAAATTTTCAGTTAAGAATATGTGTGGAGATGCTGAAAATGTTTGCCTCCATCATGCCAAATGGCCCTTTTCCATGTTGTAACCTCTGCTAGAAATGTCAATTTGCTATATATTTTTTTTAAATGTACATGTGAGAATCTGAGGCTCACAAAGCACTGACCAAGGCCAAGTATCGCAGAAGGAAATTCAGTGCAAGCTTTATCAACAATGCATCTCAGTCCTGCTCCACATCACCTCTGTTGTTCCAAGCTCTTGAGCAAAGGTTGCCAGTCACAATCAGTCATACCATATTAAATTATGTAGGCAAATGTGTGGTCAAATGTTAATTAGGAGGCATGGGAAGGCACATGCTTGGGATAGTTTGTGTCTGAGTAAATGCAAATTTGCAGTGTTTTTTATTAGAGGACACTTGTCAAGTATTGGGACAGATGGTGCATAACAGGACTCGGCAGGAGTTAATGGTGGCATAGTCTGCACCAATACAGTGAATGGTGTAATATGAAAACCTAGACAGAACTTTATCTGCACAAGTCTCCTACTGCACAGATGGCTTCTCCTCCTCCCCTCCCACACCCATCTAGTTAGCCATGCCACAAAGCTCAACCAGGTGATGTTCACATGAACTGACTTTTGCAGGCTTGAAAAGAGTGGGAATCCCATTGGCTTTCCTCCTATCTTTCTGAGATATTTGGACATCACTACTCTCACTCCTTTGTGTCACTGAGCAGAGGGAGGTCTGACATGACCCTGGATTTACATGCCCACCTGAAATGATTCCAAGAGCACACCTATTCGGGAAAAAAACATTCATCTTAATTAGCTTCGCTATTTCATGGGTTCTGTTCACACTGAAAGATCAACACCCTGTACATATTTGCAGACAGAAAAACAATTTGGCAATTTTTGGAAAACTAGTGAAACTATATCCAGTGTGATTTAAATTGCAAGTTAAAATAATTTAAAAATCAGTATTCATTCTGGATTGAAGAGATACCTCTTCTTTATCACTAAGAAGTTCTGCCTTAGAAATGTTCATCTGTAGCTTTTTAAACATTCCTCCTACAGCTATCTAGCTAAGATTTTAGTCTGCCTACCACTCTCAGAAGTTAAACTCCAATATTGTCACTGCAAATTGGTATAAAGGCACTATGCCTATTATATGTTTTCTCTGTGACATTTATTTGAATTGCAGCATCCAAAGATTGTCATGACTGCTACTATGAAAGGCACGTTTGGGGGAATCTCATCTGATATGCGTCATAAGAGGAGGTTACTCACCCTGTGCAGTAACTGACATTCTTCGAGATGAGTGTCCCTGTGGGTGCTCCACTCCAGGTGTTGGTGCGTCCCTGCACCTTTGCTCGGAGATTTTTATAGCAGTACTCGTACCGGCCACACATGTGCAGAGGCTGCCGCCCCGCTCTGAGTCTAGCTTAATAGTATGCATGCGTGGCCGGTCTGCTCAGTTCCTTCTCTACAACGGAGGCTACCCCAACTCCGAAGTAGAGGGGAGGAGGGTGGGTAGTGGAGCACCCACAGGGACACTCATCTCGAAGAACGTCAGTTACTGCACAGGGTGAGTAACCTCCTCTTCTTCGAGAGAGATGTCCCTGTGGGTGCTCCACTCCAGGTGACTTAAAAGCAGTGTGTCTCAAGGAGGTAGGGACTTCGGATCTGATAGGAATGCCGTAGATAGTACAGCCCTGCCCAGACGTATATCAGAGAGAGGGCCTTGAGTAAGGGCATAGTATTTAACAAATGCGTGTTCAGAGGACCAAGTGGCTGCTTTACAGATGTCAGCAAGGGGAACTTTGCGTAAGAAAGCTACAGAGGTAGCCAGAGATCTAGTGGAGTGAGTTCTGATGCCGGCTGGAGGTGTAACCTTCTTCATCTGATAGCACAATCGGATGCACTGAGAAATCCAGTTTGACAGTCGCTGGGTAGAAATAGGAGTCCCTTTGGAACGCTCCGCGATGGAGACAAAGAGTCTAGAAGAGTTTCTAAAAGGTTTGGTTCTATCCAAATAGAAGGACAAGGCCCTGCGTACATCTAATGTATGCATTGTGGCTTCGAACGAATTTGCACGTGGTTTCAGAGAAAAGGTTGGTAGGTGGAATGAGGAGTGCACCTTTGGAAGGAATTTGGGGTGTAATCTGCAGGTAACCTTGTCCTTGAAAAACAGCGTATATGGTGGGTCTGCCATAAGAGCTGCTATTTCTCCTGCACGTCTGGTGGAGGTAATTGCCACTAAAAATGCTGTTTTCATCAAAAGGTGTAAAAGGGAGCATGTGGCTAGGGGTTCAAATGGTTGTTGAGTTAGGCAAGATAGTACTAAATGAAGGTCCCACGGAGTGGTAGGTGGTTTAATGTCTGGGTATAAGGCTTGGAGTCCCTTGAGGAAACGTTTGGTGATTGGATGAGCAAAAACAGAGGTATCATCAATTTTGTCATGAAAGGTTGTAATAGCAGCTAAATGGACTTTGATGGAGATAAAAGAAAGGCCGGATCGCTTAAGGTCCAATAGGTAGTCAAGTATGAGCGGGAGAGGTACCGACGTGGGACAAAGTTGTTTAGCTGAACACCAATGTGTGAATCATTTCCACTTTCGTAGATAGGTGGTGCGAGTAGATTGTGTTCTGCTATGTAGGAGCACTCTTTGAACTTGTTCAGAGCAATCTAGTTCGTTTTGGGAGAACCATGTAGGAACCAGGCTTTGAGGTGAAGCATGGACAGGTTGGGGTGGAGAAATCGGCCGTGTTGCTGTGATAGGAGGTTCGGGATAAGAGGCAACGAAATTGGTGGTCGAATCGACATTCTGTTGAGGAAGGGAAACCACGGTTGTCTGGGCCATGACGGGGCAATCAGGATCACCTTGGCACGGTCTGTTCGTATTTTTATCAGGACCCTGTTGAGAACCGGTATCGGGGGAAACGCATAGAGTAAGTTTCAGTCCCATGGACTCATGAATGCGTCTCCCAGGGAATGTTTGCCCAGTCCCGCTCTGGAGCAAAAGTCGGGACATTTCGTGTTTTTCGCAGTTGCAAAAAGGTCTATGGTTGGGTGACCCCAAATGCGGAATATGTTGTAAATGGTTCTCTCGTCTATCTCCCATTCGTGATAACCCAGGGAAAGCGTCTGCTTAGTTCGTCCGCTGTGGTGTTCATCAGTCCGGGAAGATAGGCAGCTGATATCCGGATGTTGTTCGCAAGGCACCAATTCCAGAGCTTCATAGCCTCTGTGCAAAGCGAGTGGGAGCGAGCCCCTCCCTGCCTGTTTATGTAGAACATGCATGCAATGTTGTCTGTCATTATGCGTACATGGTGATTCCTGATTAGTGGGAGGAAGTGACAGCATGCATTGCGTATGGCTCGAAGTTCTAGGACATTTATGTGCAGAGAAGTTTCGGTTGAAGACCATAGTCCCTGGACTGTGTGGTGAGACATATGTGCACCCCATCCTGTCAGAGATGCATCGGTAGTCAGTATGAGGGATGGAGCCTCCTGAAGAAAGGGGACTCCAGAGCAGAGGTTGGAGTGAACTGTCCACCACAGTAGAGAATCTTTGACTCAGAAGGGTATGGAGAGAGTCTTGTTTAGAGAGTGCACATTCGGTCTGTAAACCATGGCCAACCATGCTTGGAAGCACCTCATGTAGAGTCGTGCATTTTGGACCACAAAGGTGCACGAGGCCATGTGACCTAGTATTTGTAGATAGTCTCAGGCAGTGACCTGGGGACTGTTGCGAAGTTTTGTGGCCAGTAGGCTTATGGAGTTGAAGCGGTCGGGTGGGAGAGATGCCAATCCCGTCCGGGAGTCGAGGTATACTCCTATGAACTCCAGATGTTGGGTGGGGCATAATGTGGATTTGTTTTTGTTTATTTGCAGACCTAGAGATAGGAAACAATCGACGGTAAGTCACGTGAATCGGAGAGCTTCGTCGAACGTTGAGGCTTTGAGGAGGCAATCGTCAAGGTAAGGAAATATTACGACCCCTTGTTTCCTGAGGTAGGCCATGATTACGGCTAGGATCTTGGAAAAAACACGGGGGGCGATGGACAGTCCGAAGGGGAGAACCCTGTATTGAAAATGTGTTGAGCCAAGGTTAAAACATAGGAAGCGTCTGTGGGCCGGGTGTATAGTCACATGAAAATAGGCGTCCTGTAGGTCGAGGGCTGAAAAACAATCGCCCTGCTCCAGCGCTGGGATTATGGTGGTGAGAGTAACCATCTTGAACTTTTGCTTTTTGACAAATTTGTTGAGCCGCCTGAGGTCGAGGATTGGTCGCCATCCCCCCGTTTTCTTTTCTGTTAAGAAATAATGGGAGTAAAAACCCTTCCCTTTGTGTCGTTCTGGCACAATTTCTATTGCTCCCAGTTGAAGAAGATGTTGCACTTCTTGGTGGAGTAGTTGGTCGTGAGAAGGGTCCCTGAAGAGGGACGGGGAGGGTGGGTAGGTGGGAGGCAAGGTGAGGAAGGGGATGGCGTATCCAATTGTAACGACCTCTATAACCCACTTGTCGGAGGTAATGTTCTGCCATTGATGGGAGAATGGTCGTAGGCGGTGTCCAAAAATAGGTGTGCTGGCTGAAGTGGGAACACTGTTTTCTAAACCCTCGTCCAAGGCTTCAAATCTGCTTATTAGTTGGAGGGGGTTGAGGCGCCCCCGCAGAATTGGGACGACGACGCTGGAATCTCGGTCTCTCGCGTTGCTGTTGCTTTTGTTGCTCCTGTGCTCTATGGAAGTGTTGCTTATATGCGGGGTAGCGTGGGCGTTGGTAAGGTTGATATCTATGTTGTCGTCTTCTGGTCATAGGTGTCTGGAGACCTATGGACTGGAAGGTTGCCCTTGAGTCTTTCATTGAGTGAAGCACATTGTTTGTGGTGGAAGCAAAAAGTTTTTCACCGTCAAAGGGAAGATCTTCAATCGTACTCTGGACCTCTCGAGGAAAGAAAGAGGAAGAAAGCCAGGAACCTCGGCGCATGACCACTGCTGTGGCGGTCGATCTTGCTGCAGTATTGGCTACATCGAGGGCCGCTTATAGACTCATAGACTCATAGATTTTAAGGTCAGAAGGGACCAATATGGTCATCTAGTCTGACCTCCCGCATGATGCAGGCCACAAAAGCTGACCCACCCACAACAGAATCCTCCAGCCTGCGACCCCTGCCCTATGCTGCGGAGGAAGGCGAAAAACCTCCAGGGCCTCTGCCAATCTACCCTGGAGGAAAATTCCTTCCTGACCCCAAATATGGCGATCAGTAGAACCCCGAGCATACAGGCAAGATTCTACAGCCGGACCCTCATTTTACCAGCGATGGCACGTTAATGCCTAATTGACTAAAATCACGTTATCCCATCAAACCATTCCCTCCATAAACTTATCAAGCCTAATCTTGAAGCCAGAGAGGTCTTTCGCCCCCACCGTTTCCCTCGGAAGGCTGTTCCAAAATTTCACCCCTCTGACGGTTAGAAACCTTCGTCTAATTTCAAGCCTAAACTTCCCCACGGCCAGTTTATATCCATTTGTTCTCGTGTCCACATTACTACTGAGCTGAAATAATTCCTCTCCCTCCTTGGTATTAATCCCTTTGATATATTTAAAGAGAGCAATCATATCCCCCCTCAGCCTTCTTTTGGTTAGGCTAAACAAACCGAGCTCCTCGAGTCTCCTTTCATAGGAAAGGTTTTCCATTCCTCGGATCATCCTAGTGGCCCTTCTCTGTACCCGTTCCAGTTTGAGTTCATCCTTTTTAAACATAGGAGACCAGAACTGCACACAGTACTCCAAATGAGGTCTCACCAGCGCCTTGTATAACGGAAGCAGCACCTCCCTGTCCCTACTAGAAATACCTCGCCTAACGCATCCCAGGATCGCATTAGCTTTTTTCACAGCCACGTCACATTGCCGACTCATAGTCATCCTGCGATCAACCAGGACTCCGAGGTCCTTCTCCTCCTCCGTCACTTCCAACCTATGCGTCCCTAACTTATAACTAAAATTCTTGTTAGTCATCCCTAAATGCATCACCTTACACTTCTCACTATTAAATCTCATCCTATTATTGTTACTCCAATTTACAAGGTCATCCAAGTCTCCCTGCAGAATATCCCGATCCTTCTCCGAATTGGCAATACCTCCCAACTTTGTGTCATCCGCAAACTTTATCAGCCCACTCCTACATTCGGTTCCGAGGTCAGTAATGAATAGATTAAATAAAATAGGACCCAAAACCGAACCCTGAGGAACCCCACTGGTGACCTCCCTCCAACCTGACAGTTCACCTTTCAGTACTACCCGCTGCAGTCTCCCCTTTAACCAGTTCTTTGTCCACCTCTGGATTTTCATATCGATCCCCATCTTTTCTAATTTAACCAATAATTCCTCGTGCGGCACAGTATCAAACGCTTTACTAAAATCGAGGTAAATTAGATCCACCGCATTTCCTTTATCTAGAAGGTCTGTTACTTTCTCAAAGAAGGAGATCAGGTTGGTTTGGCACGATCTGCCTTTCGTAAACCCATGTTGTAATTTGTCCCAATTGCCATTCACCTCAAGGTCCTTAACTACTTTCTCCTTCAAAATTTTTTCCAAGACCTTGCATACTACAGAAGTTAAACTAACAGGCCTGTAGTTACCGGGGTCACTTTTTTTCCCCTTCTTGAAAATAGGAACCACATTAGCTATTTTCCAGTCCAACGGTACCACCCCCGAGTTTACAGATTCATTAAAAATTATCGCTAAGGGGCTAGCAATTTCTCGCACCAGCTCCTTCAATATTCTAGGATGAAGATCATCCGGTCCGCCCGATTTAGTCCCATTTAGCTGGTCAAGTTTGGCTTCCACCTCTGATACTGTAATGTCAATCGCCCCTCCTTTATTCCCCTCTGTCCTGCTCCCTCTATTCCTAAGCCCTTCATTAGCCTTATTAAAGACCGACGCAAAATATTCATTTAGGTATTGTGCCATGCCTAGATTATCCTTGATCTCCACTCCATCTACATTCTTCAGCGGTCCCACTTCCTCTTTCTTTGTTTTCTTCCTATTTATATGGCTATAAAACCTCTTACTATTGGATTTAATTCCCCTCGCGAGGTCCAACTCTACACGGCTTTTGGCCTTTCTCACTGCATCCCTACATGCTCTGACCTCAATAAGGTAGGTTTCCTTGCCGATCCCTCCCCTCTTCCATTCTTTGTACGCTTTCTGTTTTTTCTTAATCGCCCCTTTGAGACGCCCGCTCATCCAGCTAGGTCTAATTCTCCTGCCTACTAACCGTTTTCCCTTTCTCGGGATACAGGCCTCGGACAGCTCGTGCAACTTCAGCTTGAAATAATCCCAGGCCTCATCTGCCTTTAGCTCTCTAAGTATGTTAGCCCAATCCACTTCCCTAAGTAGTTGCCTTAATTTATTAAAGTTGGCCTTTTTGAAATCATAAACCTTAGTCAGAGTTTTATTTGTGTTAATCCTTCCATTTAGTTTAACCCGAATTAGCTCATGGTCACTCGAGCCAAGGTTGTCCCCTATAACCATTTCCTCAACGAGGTCCTCACTACTCACCAACACCAAATCTAAAATGGCATCCCCCCTCGTCGGTTCAGCTACTACTTGATGAAGGAATTCATCTGCTAGCACGTCTAGGAACATCTGAGCCCTATTATTGTTACTAGCATTTGTTCCCCAATCTATGTCTGGGAAGTTAAAGTCCCCCATGATTACACAGCTTTTATTAGTTTTTACTTCCTTAAAAACATTAAATAGTTCTCTGTCCGCATCCAGGCTAGATCCTGGCGGTCTATAGCACACCCCAAGCAGTATCTCAGGGGAGGCTCTAGTAGTTCTTTTACGCAGTGTAATTATTGCCCATACAGACTCCGTCTTATCCATTCCATCATTTATTATTTCTTTACATTTTAGCTCATTATTGACATACAATGCCACACCCCCACCTTTACCTTTTTTCCGGTCATTCCTAAACAGCACATACCCTTCCATACCTGTACTCCAGTCATGACTACCGTTCCACTACGTTTCGGTTATTCCTACGATATCAGGTTTCGTTTCTTGGACCAGGAGCTCCAATTCCTCCATTTTGTTACCTAGGCTTCTCGCATTTGTGTATAAACATCTTACTGTATGCTGTCTATCCTTTCTCCCATTAGTTATGCAATTTGGTACGGACCCCGTACTGTCCATCCGCCCCCTCCTTCTTATGTCCAATTCCCTACCCCTACCTATATCTGTGCTTATCTCTTCGCCCTCTTTTTCAGTGTTGGAATCTGGCGTGGAGATTAACTGGACATCTCCCAACCGTCTCCCCCAAGTTCCTAGTTTAAAGCCCTTTTGATGAGATGAGCCAGCCTCCCTCCCAGAAGTCTATTTCCTTCCCTACTCAGGTGAAGTCCATCCCGTGAGAACAGCTGTCTGTCCCCGAAAGCCTCCCAGTGGCCATACATCCCAAAGCCCTCCTTATAGCACCACTCCCTTAGCCAGCTATTTATCCTCACAATTCTGTCTGCCCTTTGCTGTCCTTCTCTAGGAACAGGCAGAATCCCACTGAAGATAATCTGAGCCTCGACTTCCTTAAGCGTCTTCCCCAGCCTGGCATAATCTCCCTTGATTCTCTCTAGCGAGAACCTAGCCGTGTCATTCGTTCCTACGTGAAGGACGATCAAGGGGTTCTTACCTGCTCCTTTTAGGATCCTTTTCAACCGCAGGTCCACATCCCGTATCTTAGCGCCCGGCAGACAGCACACCCTTCTGTATTCTGGGTCCGCCCTGGTCACAGGCCTGTCTAACCTCCTCAGTAAGGAGTCCCCAATCACATAAACCTGCCTTTGCCTGGTGGCAGCGCAATCTACTAATCTATCCCCTGTTCCCTGCGGCCGTAACTCCTGTCTGTCTCTATTTTCCCTTATAGTCCCCCTATTGCCATCCTGTATCCTCCTGGGGCTGAGTATTGATGCTGTTTCCATCAACTCCTCCCCCCTGTCTATTGGACTAGCTGCCCTTCTTTTCTTCCTCTGCCTCCCACCATCAGTTACCACCTGCTGGGTCCCCTCCTCGTTAGCCAAACACCCAAACCTGTTCCTGAGTTCTATTTCCCCCTCACTAGCCCTCCTTTTCCTTGGCCTGCTTCTCACGGTCACATGCTTCCACTGCTCTTGTTCTCCCCCTGACATTCCCCCCTCACAGACCATAGCCCCCGCTTCCATCTGCACCCCCGAGCATTCCCCTTCAGCCACCCCTTGCCTTTGCTCCATTAGCTGCTCGAACCCCCTTCTAAACTCTACCAGGGTCTCTACCTGCATCTCCAACCCTCGGACCTTTTCCTCTAACAGGGCAATTAGGCGGCATTTCATACAGACATACCTCTGTTCAGGTGCCCCTGCTAGGACTATATACATACCGCAGCTGCTACATGCTTTCATCTGCATTGTGTCCCCCGCTGCTTGGCTCATGGCCGCTATGGTCTCTGCCTGCAGCCTCTGAGGAAACAGAGCACACGCCGCACCGTGCCCTCCTGCCTCCCCTTCCACCTCCCCCTGTAAACTCCCACTTAAACTCCCCTGTTAGCAGCCCTGTTTGCCGGCTCCTGGGGGCCGCTGCTCGCTGCTAGGGGAGCTTGAAGAGCAGTACGTGATATGATCTGTCCCTCGGAAACCAGAGCTGTGAATTGTTGTTTTTTCTGTTCTAGGATGTCATCAATAAAGTCCATGAATTTATTATAGTTTCTGTGGTCATATTTTGCAAGAACTGCAGTATAATTAGCTATACGAAATTGTAACATTGAGGATGCATTTACTTTACGACCAAAGAGGTCCAAGCGTTTACTTTCCTTGTTGGCCGGGGTGGAGCGGGAATACTGTTGTTTGGTCCTTTGGTTCACTGTGTCTACTACCAACGAGTTTGGCGCCAGATGGGTAAAAAGGAATTCAGAGCCCTTAGAAGAGATGAAGTACTTCCGGTCCACTTGTTTACAGGTAGGTAGGCTTGTAGCTGGAGTCTGCCAGATGGACTTAGCAGGTTCTAAAAGGGCTATGTTGATTGGTAATGCAACCCTAGAGGAAGAAGAGGGCCGTAGGATGTCCGTTAATTCATGCTGTTGTTCAGGTACTTCCTCCAAGTTAATTCTCAAGTCACTGGCAACTCTTTTAAAAAGGTCTTGGAATTTTGTGTAGTCATCCAACGGTGTTGGAGGAAGGGGAAGTAAGGCTTCTTCAGGCGTTACCTCCGGCTCTACGGGAATAGGAACAGGACTTGGTTGATCCTGCAAGTGTGACGGTGCTGCCTGATGTCTTGTGTCATTGGCAGATTCGTCAGGTGGTGGTGCTAGACTGGTGTTGCGCCTGGTTGAAGTGGAGTACCGAGTGTGTTCTCAAGGGTACGATGCCCATGGTGCCCAATATTGCCATGGTGGTGGGTAGGGCATAGGTGGTGCCATCCAGGGGTTCACCCCCCCAGGGGGCAGGATCCTGAGAATAGGATGAGGTAGTTTTTCTATAACCTCTGTTGACTGAGGTCTGGGGATGGGAGTCTTGATACGGAGAAAAAACCTCCTGTGGTCCAGTTTCCTCCTCACTGGAGGAAGGCTGTTCAGACCCTGACTCAGCCATTGGAGAGAAACAGGCATTCAGCAGGGGAGACTGCAGGATAGGTGACACCAACAGATCTCTTGCCTGAGTAAATTAAAGTGCTGAGGCTCCTGCATGAGGTGAAGGCTGTGCAGGAGGAAGTTGCAGTGAGGGAACATTCCTCTGAGTCGGGGTTTTGCTTCCTGGCTCACTGCCAATCAGCTCCGCGGGTGCTGGTGCTGTGGTCGGTGCTGGGAGGGCAACATCAGCCTGCAGGGGGGCAGGCAGGTTGTGGAATGTCGGCACCGCATCTGTCGCGGTGCCAGAAGAGAGGCAGGCAGCTGAAAGCCTGAAGCCTCGACACCGGAGCTTCGCGCCACTGCCGCAGCCTCAGGCGGTTTTCGCACGGTGCCGGAGGAGCCCGGCTTATCAAAGTTGCTCAGGCAGGGAAACACAGGCAGGGAGACTGTTGATCTGCCTGAAGAAATCTTGTACCTCATAACCTTCTTTGGTGAAGAAGGTTGCCCTTTTTTGTAGATTTTTTTAGTTTTTTTGAGGCTTGGGGGCTGTGGCGGGCAGCGGAGCCGGAATCAGCGCCTGGGTCTGAAACTGACCCCAGAGATTTTTGAAGGAGGAACAGTTTGAGTCTAAGCTCCCTGTCCTTCTGTGCCCTGGAACTAAGTTTGCTGCAGTGGGCACATTTTGGGGGAATGTGGGCTTCCCCCAAACATTTTATGCATTGTGAGTGGCCATCTGACAGCGGGATAGCCTCCTTGCATGTAGAACAGCGCTTGAAGCCTGTGGAGCCAGGCATGTCTGAAGCGGCTGTGGTTGACAGGGATTTTTTTTTTTTGTAACAGATAAAAGTGGTAACTAACTATACTAACAACGAACTAACAACAAACTAACTAACTAGAAGGCAATTGTAACTAGATGAAAGGATTTCTAAACGAGTCTGCTGAGCTCCGTCTCAGGCCGGGGATGGTAGAGAAGGAACTGAGGAGACCGGCCACGCATGCGTACTATTAAGCTAGACTCAGAGCGGGGGGGCAGCCTCTGCGCATGTGTGGCCGGTACGAGTACTGCTACAAAAATCTCCGAGCAAAGGTGCAGGGACGCACCAACACCTGGAGTGGAGCACCCACAGGGACATCTCTCGAAGAAGAATATATTGCTCCCAATGTGGAATTACAACAGCACTTTATGTTGGCTTTCTTACTACTGCAGAAAATGTCAGTATGACAACTTCAGAGAACATAAGGGAAAAAGATGGAGAAATTAAGAATTGAACAAAGGATCCTAAAGTTGAAATTATCAGGGCAAATGAGGCAGTGATCCATCTTCTCTAGTATCCAGTCTGACTGTGGCCAGATACTTCCAAGAAATCCCATAAAAAGACATTATGGAATAACCTCTAGTCCATATTACTATTGAGTATTTGTGTTACAATAGCACCTGGAATATGTGGGAAGGGAGTGAAGATTGTGAACTAATTTAAAGTCAGGTCTTAGTTAATATGGATATAATTATATTGTAGGAAATATGCTTTAAAGTGGATGAGATACACTTAGTGAGATGGTCTCTTTCTAGCATGGTGGGAAACTATTTTCCCTGTTTTCCTGAGCATATAATTAAAAAAATAAAAAATAAAAAGGCGGGGTGGTGTCTCTAGATTTGCTCAGAAACATGTAGTGAAAGTTGATCAGAGGTTCATTGACTTGATAATGTAATTAATGGACCTGGAAAATTCCATTACAGTTAAAAGAATAAAAGATAAATTTTACCTTTCATAGGATCACGTTTGCCCCTTAAATCCTACTGGCATTACTGTCCCTTCCAAGCAGAATAGTGTGCCTGTATATTGCACCTGGAAAAAACAAACAAAGCCCACTATAGCACCAGTAAACACTCAGACTCTTCACCAGTGACTGCCAAGCCCATTTACCAGCACTCAGACTTCTCAGAAAAAGAGTTAATCCAAAAAAGTCAACTTCATATGGCAGGAAACTCAGAGTGGCTGAGGAATTGACCAGTCCGTAAGCCTAGGGAGACAACAGCATATAGAGCAGGGGATTTCCTTAGCCAACCTGGTAGTGTGGGAGCAATGCTATTTATTCCCAGGCAAAAAGAAAGCTCCAATGGCCCTCTTCATGCCTGGTAGGCTACAGACGCCAGCAAGAATGTGAGCCACACAAATTTGCCCATGGATTGGTGGGTGGCTGCTTTATTGCAGCCTTTTGAGAGCATGACCATATCATTACTATGCACAAATAGAGGCAATCTTCTCCTGTAAGCCTGCTGGCTTTACTATGAGTTCACAGCTAGGGAATGTTCATTCTGGAGGCAGATAAATCCTATCCCTGTTTAGTTTCTGCTACTTCCATGTCATCCAATCTTATTTACTTTCTTGGAGTTTACCAAACCCACACCAGGAAGGCTATATCTAGTTACGTATATTTTATTGTTATTTTACAAAAATACATGAGGAGGTGACTACATACCTGTGGTGTTTAACATGCCCTACACGCTCTTATTCCTGATAATTCCAAACTCTACCCCAGCACACAGGTTGAATCAAACTGATAGAAAACAACATGGTGTCCTCTAAGGGACAGTCTCAAACAATGAATGAAAGATGTTAATCTGTTAGGGACTGTATAACAATTATGTTATGTCAGACACTTTATAACTATACCAATTACCCTGGGTGGTAGGATGGATAAAAGAAGAGGTAGTTCTTAAATGAAGGCTCCTAGAAGGCATGAGAAGAATGCAATCCAATTGCAGGAAATTCTGGGTTTGACACAAGAACAACTTCATCTTGGTGTCCCTGACTGTCATAATAAAACCATGCTACTTGTTGTTAAATAAATAAATAAATAAGTTTTGGCAAGGATATTAATGCAATTGACTTTGGCAAGAGCCACCCAAACAGAAGAAATGTGGTTTGAACATATGGGGGAGAATGGCTCTCCTATCATTAGTCTAAGACTTCTATCCCATCAAATGAAAAGCCATTAAATACAGTTTATTGAGAGATCAACTTTAGTGGTTACATCAGGGGACCAAGAGTGAAGAATCCTGAGTTCTATTCTTGATTTCACATCTAGTTTTCATCTGACTTTTGAAAATGTCACTGATAGCCTCATCTTCAGAGATGTTGAACAGTTGTGGATGCTTATCACCTCTGAAAAAATCAGGCCCTTAGAGGGGAATTTTCTAAGGACCTTTGGGTGCTCTGCAGAGAAGTAGGTGATTAGCTTTGGGTGCTCAGAACACAAAGGGGACGTTTCAGAGCAGAACGTGGTTAGTGCTTGTTCGCTGAAAACATGCTCACTTTGCAGTCATGCCCTTAGCACCCAGTAAAACTTCATGGGCTCTTTTGAAAATCCTGGGAGCTCAGCCAATGCGGGTACAGCCAATTGCAGCCCCTTGGCTACTTATCTGGCTTCCCACTCCTGGAATTCTCAAATATCACTACTCTATGACATTGCTGTCTCACTAATTCAAGAAGCCTCAGTCTTCCCCCTCCCTTTCTAAGGTCTTCAAGATACTTCAGCACTTCTCTGATACGGCATCTGCACACCTACTGGAACAGCGCAATGACCTCACCAGGACTTTAACTGGTGGAGAAGGCTCAGATACAGATGGGGCAAAGGGAACAGGAATTGGTCATTGTTTTTTTTAAAAAGTAATTATAAGGCAGGTTCTCTCATTCTGTAGTTGAGTGTGGCAGAAATAGGATTAAACCACATAATGGGCAGACGCAAATATGCACTGTGTTGCCCATCTAGGAGCTCAGGTGGGAGCTGCACACCCAAAGGGTTTTCAGAGCTAGTGACTGGCTTTACCCAAGATGGCTGAGCAACCTGGATTTTCAAAAGAGCCGATGAAGTTTTACTGGGTGCTGATGGCACAATGGCAATGCATATGAGGTGCACATTATAGAATCATAGAAATGTAGGACTGGAAGGGACCTTGAGAAGTCATCTAGTCCAGTCCCCTGCACAGAGGCAGGACCATGTAAACCTAGACAGGTGTTTGTCCAACCTGTTCTTAAAAACCTCCAATGACGGGGATTCCACAACCTCCCTTGGAAGCCTATTCCAGCCCTTACCTACCATTATAGTTGGAAAATTTTTCCTAATATTTAATCTAACTCTCCCTTCTGCAGATTACTTCTTATCCTACCACCAATGGACATAGAGAACAATTGATCATCATCCTCTTAGAACAGTCTTCAAATATGTTAAGGGCTGTTATTAGGTGTCCCTTCCCCTCCCCCATTTTTATTTTCTCAAGTGTAAATGTGCCCAGTTCTTTTAACCTTTCCTCATAGGTCAGGTTTTCTAAACCTTTTGTCATTTTTAGTAATGTACATATGCAAATGGGGCAATGATAGGTAAGAGGTGTAAAAAAGGACTATTTTCGACTCCATTAGAGAGTCAGGATTTGGGGCAGGCATGGGTGATGACAGAAGATGAGAGGACAAGGGCTATCCTAATTGCATAGAGCCAGAACTTGATTATTATAATTACAGAATTGATCCTTCTCTAGGAAAAGCTACTGGGCAAACTCTCCAGGCCCATATAAAGCACAGGATGTGGCGTTAATGTGTAAACTGGATAAGAGCTGTGGTAGCAATGGCATAACAGAAGAGTCGTGGCATGATCTTGGATTCTACACCTGTGCTATTTGTGTGCAGTCATTAACAAAAGAGTATATTTTTTATATTTATTGACTTCCTTCCCCACACTTGCCATCTCTTTGTTTACTTTTCTATCCTAGTCAGGATAGACCAGGCATGGCTCCTCCAGCACAGCCTCTCTTGTTTCCCCTTCAGCTCATTGCAAAGGGGCACAATAGACTCTAGGGACTGAGTCTATCTGTAGCTCTGTATGATGTGTGTCTCTGTAATGTTGAGGAAAGTCCCCTGAGGCTCCTAGCCCACATTGTGAGAGTAAGGCCTCCGTTTCCTTTAAACCTCAGCCAGCACTTCCTTCCCATGTCACTTCATGATGCATCCAGGTTGACTCTTTTCTGCCTTCCCTATACTAGTTCTGTAAATCCTCTCACCCACACACTTTCTCTCAAACGTATGTTTGGGGTAGATCCTAGCCCTGGGGGTTGTCAGTTTTAAGGGTGCCCAACAATGAAGAGCTGCTGTTTCAGCAACTTAACTTGTGCCTCCTGGTGTAGACATGCCACTGACAAGACAATTTTAGAGCACTCCTTGAGGCTCCTTGGGCATTTATCCCCAAGATCAAACCCCACCATTTGGAAAGCTTAAGGCAGTGGGCACAGCCAAAAAACAGCATCAAAACATCCTGGGTGCCCAATGCCTTCCTGATCCTTTTGATAGCTACCTGAATGAATATTTGAACCCATCCTCACGCTTTTGGAAATGTTGATCTTAATTGCTCTTATGCCTCAGGGCCCCCACTTGTAAAGTGGATATAATAAAAATTCTTCCCTTCACAAATGGTTTAATTAATATTTGCAATTAATTGTGAGGCTTAATTAATGCTTGTAAAGTATTTGGGGACTCAGCGGAAAGGTGTTATATACATACAAAGTATGAATATTATAATACCGTCTGTGCAACAGTTTGACTGGAACACAAACAACTTTCCTTGTAGCTGAAGGCTTATGAATGCAGTTCATGATGAATAGTTTGCACTTGACCGAACAGTTGCAGAAGCGATTCCTATTATTTCTCTCTTCTGACGGTGAGCATCTTCAATTCTCTTATTGTAGCAGGGGAGGAAAGAAAAAATCCACCAAGCACGTGTGCACCTGACTAAAATTATTAAGCTTTGTGCTGGAAGAGACTGTACTGTAGCAGCTACAGGTAACTAAATATAATTTTATTAGAGCAGATGGATGGTCTGAATAGCAGGGTGCTAGTCAGCTGCCCCATTTCCTGTCATTTTTCAACTGCTAAATGGATTGCATTAGCTAATTCTCTAGATGTGTATGTAAAATGCTTCCATTCTGACACTATTTATGAGTGCAACTATAGTAAACTTTAGCCATTTTCATGCGTAGTTTAAATATCCAAGTTTCATTCAGCAAATGCAAGAGCAGTCTTTGTTGCCTTCCTATATTTGACTTTGCACAGTAGCCCTTAGCAGAATTTAGTGAGAGCCCCTGCTTTTGTTAACAAAAATCTATTAAAAAATGTTAAGCTAAAAAAAGAAAATATAAACCTTAAAGTTAAATCATATTCCTATAAAATGCCAGAGTGCCCTCTACTGGCTGTTATCAAACACCAAGCAACACGAAAAACGAATTTTTTGTAAAACCAGTGTAGAATCGTGGGATGAATGCTAAGAACTAAACTGCAGGTGCCTTTATGGTGAAACATTCCGTAACAGTTACACAGATTTGGTTCCTTCTCATTTGTGCTGAAAAAGTGGAGAAGGGAAAGGCAGTATGCAGCTGGAAGAGGATGATGGACTGTTCTCCAGAGACTGCTGATCAGGTCTGTACATGAAGCATATTGATCTTGCTGCTATCAGAGTTTAATCATTATGCTTCAGCAACAACTGGAAATATCCTTTGTAAGGTATGAAAATAGAAACAAAGTATGTCCCATTACACTTTATAAAGCTTGTGGGACTTTATCCCCAAGAATTCATTGTGATCTTCCCCGCCGCTCTAAAGCAATCCCGCTCCAATCCCATTCCCTGGGGATCAATGACAATTATGGGCACTAGCCTATGGTTAATTTGGTAAACAGGTTTATAATTTGAACACAGAAACAAATCTCCTCAGACACCAGGGTGAGGTCCCTGACATAGCATGGAACGATTTGCTGAAAACGGCAGGCGTGCTGTTTCTCTGCACCGCACATTTGCAACATGGCATAAATTTATAACAGTGAGTAATTAACCATTGGAACAATTTACCAAGTGTCATGCTGGATTCTCCATCACTGACAATTTTTACATCAAGATTGGATTTAAAAAAAAAAAAGATGCTCTAGGAATTTTGGGGAAGATCTATGGCCTGCGTCATACAGGAGGTCAGATTAGATGACCACAATGGTCCTTTCTTGCCTTGAAATCTATGAGTAGGGAGCATTTTAGAAATAGGCTGTCTGCAGACAAGGCAGTAGCTGTGCTGCCAATTTGGCGTACAAGCAGTCTTTTACTGGAAGAATGGCACCTTGCTTACAATGCTACAAGTTAGCTTCTCTGCATGTACAGGTGGAACCTGCTTATAGTAAAGTTTCAACTAGCAGCAAAAAAACCCCCAGAACTTATGGAACCCTTCTTCACTTGTAGGGGGGGAAGGACGCTATTATCTTTCAACTTAGCTTTCCCCCAGTAACATCTTTATCCACTGTCTTTCAAACCAGAAATCTACAAACAAATGAAATCTATTTCTTATTTTTACAGGCTGGGAAGGAGGAAAGAAAGACACTGTTGCTATTATTTAAATACTTGTTAGGTATTCAGATATTGAGGGGTGGGAGGGCCACATTTGTACCTAAATAGACAAACAATCCTGTGAAGTTCATTCTCACACACACATGCTGAAGCAATGGCTCTGAATCCAAGTCTTCTAGAAACCTACCAGATACATTCTGAATTTGCAGGGCATTTACCACCTGCTGCTCAGCAGTCTCTAAGACTACAATACAGGAAAACCTGCAGCTTGATTTCATTTGGGGCCCTGTAACCTTTTATTACACCCTTGCTGCCTAATATTTCTATAACCTTGGTGAAAGAGCTGACGTAGAACTTGAGCCAGGTTTCTAGCCTAGGGCAACTACAGCAGTTATTTATTTATCTACATAAATAACATTTGCAGAGAGAAAATGGTCTTTAGAGCCTACCAGGGTTACTCCCTGTAGGTGTTTATCTGGCTCCCCCATCATTTGAGTGGCTTATAAATATTAATTTATGTCTCAACATCTCTGTGAGGCAGGGAATTAGTAGCTCCATTTTACACATGGTGAACTGAGGCACAGAGAGATTAAGTGACTTGCCCCCCATGATCACACAAAAACATTTCTCTATTACAGCAGGGACTTGAACCTATGTTGCCTAAGTCACATACCAAGTGCCTTGGCCTCAAGACCATCCTTCTGCTACATAGTATCAGTGTGTGTGGGGGGGCAGTCTGAGGCTGGGTGACCTGAGGTTCATCTTCTGCACCAAGAGTCTCCCAGGGCAGTCAATATATTAATGTTTAAATGCTCAGAGACAAATGCAAATGGCAGCAACTGAAAGGAAGAATTCCAGCTAGATCATGAGCTTTCTGCAGCTCTCAAAGCCTTCTCCTTCAGCAGTATTCCCAGGATCCAAACTCTTCTCAGCCTTTTTGCAATCTCATCAGGTTACCGTCAATGTTACCTCTTACAGGGAGGTGCCTGGTCCTGCCTTTATTACTTCTCCTGTTGTGTCCTAGACACCTTAGATAAACAAGAGGGTGTTAAAATGCTGTCAGGCCCAGTCAGACTCTCTCCTTTCCTCAGTGTCCATTCCTTGTTCTCCTTCTCCATGGGCACTGAGTCTGACTACAATCTGCAGATTTAAGTGAGCTGAGCAGCTTTCTTGTCATCATCTTTACTTTCCCACTGCTCATCACTCAGAATCTGAACTCAACAGTAGGCCAGAAGGTCACCCTGATATCAGGTGAATATGCTGCACTTACAGACTCATTTAATTTAGGCCTCATTGTAACAGAAGAAAGAAGAGTGATATGCTGCAGTCCAAGTGGATCATTCTCACCCAAATATTTTCACTCAATAGTTCAAGATTGCATTATTTCAAAAAAGAACCCAGAGAACATCCCAGTCACTAGCTGTTTGTATGCACTGGAATGAGAGTACCATTCTAGTGCCTCAACCACAAGACTATCCTTCCTTTAGGTGCTGAGAAAAGGGCAGAGGGGTTAATGCGTCCCTGTCCTTGTTTTGCAGCTTGGGTTTTACTCTGTTGTGGAAGTGCTGAGATAAACAGAGTGCCTGATTCTGATTTCACTTTGTTTAGGGGTTAAGACAAAGGAAGTACAAGGGGAGCACAGCTCTGGTCCCATTGTTAAAATGAGATAAGACAAATAAGAGCTTTCCTCCTTATTTTTTCCTCCTAGGCATCCCCTTGGTCTTTAGCTGGTGAGGCAGGGGCATCTGAAGAGAATGTAGTAGAAAAAGATGGAGCCTGGTTTGGGGAGTTTCTGGGTCTTGAACCTTTCCCCATCAGCCAATGGAGCAGCAGAGGGATCTGATGAGGTGTCCTAGGTGGGAGTCTTTATCATAGAATCATAGAATATCAGGGTTGGAAGGGACCTCAGGAGGTCATCTAGTCCAACCCCCTGCTCAAAGCAGGACCAATTCCCAACTAAATCATCCCAGCCAGGGCTTTGTCAAGCCGGGCCTTAAAAACCTCCAAGGAAGGAGATTCCACCACCTCCCTAAATAATGCATTCCAGTGCTTCACCACCCTCCTAGTGAAATAGTGTTTCCTAATATCCAATCTAGACCTCCCCCACTGCAACTTGAGATCATTGCTCCTTGTTCTGTCATCTGCCACCACTGAGAACAGCCGAGCTCCATTCTCTTTGGAACCCCCCCTTCAGGTAGTTGAAAGCAGCTATCAAATCCCCCCTCATTCTTCTCTTCTGGAGACTAAACAATCCCAGTTCCCTCAGCCTCTTCTCATAAGTCATGTGCTCCAGACCCCTAATCATTTTTGTTGCCCTCCGCTGGACTCTTTCCAATTTTTCCACATCCTTCTTGTAGTGTGGGGCCCAAAACTGGACACAGTACTCCAGATGAGGCCTCACCAATGTCGAATAAAGGGGAACGATCACGTTCCTCGATCTGCTGGCACCTCCACCTCACAGATTATCTGTCCCACTAGGTGCCTGTCTCCACCTTTAGGTGCCTAAACATATTTTAAAACCTGGCTCTCGGAGTACGGTGATTGGTGTTGTATAAAGCCATAATTAGTCCCCAGATTGTTCCCCTTGCTGCAGGCTGCTGTCAGAAGGTAAAATGACACCTCATTCCCATATGATCTCAAGACCTCTGATGACAGCCACTATAAATTTAAGTTTTTGTATGTTGATGTACTTTAAACACTAATTTTACAGCATGGGAATGCCATTGATCAGTAAAAGAGCTCAGGTTGCTTAGGACCGCTGAGAAATTTTATTTCACAAACTAATTATGGCATTAGGAGCCCAACTTTACCTGCCCAAATTTGAAGATTTTGGCCAAAGATACTTAGCCACCTTTGTAAACCACTTTCAGTTCTATGGAAGAAAAGGTCTGAATAAATGTTTATGATTAATTATTAGGGGTATCTGGGCTTTCCTCTGAAGTATCCTATGTAGACCATTCTCAGAGGCAGATTACCAGACCATATGGATCATTGTTCTGTCCTGGTACAGCAAATACAAGGATCCCGATAATAGGAAGTTCATGCATGAACAGCTAGCGTGTTAGTTAACAGAATTTTTGAGCACTGAAAAGTTCAATCATAAAATAAAGGAAGCATTGAACATACAAGAGGTAATTTACACACAAACAATTTACATTCCTTTTGGGCTAATTTTCATATTTTGCTTTAAATCATATGGTGCATACAGTGAACTGAAAGAGAGAGTTTAATAAAATGTCATTCAGTTGTGTCCTGTTGTAGAACCCTTTTCTCTGAAATCAGAATTATAGGGATTTATCAAATCAACAAAACAATATATTCAGTGAACACCAATAGTTTATTATACAGGGGGGGGAAAATCAATACAGGATGGAGAAACAGTTAAGCTTATAGCTGATTAAATCCAGCAAGGAAAAGATTTTCTGTGCACTAAAAAACTGTGGGCCAGCTCCTTAGCTGGTGTCAAGTGGCATACCTCAGTAGACCCTGATGATGCTATGCTCACTTACACCAGGCTGCGAATATGACCCCATGTTGTTAAAGCTTTGTAACTGTGACAGAAACTTCAGTCTTCATTCTGCAGCATGAGGAAACTATCAGTTAAAACAGAGAATGTTTGTACATAGACATCAGTTTTGCCACTAGAGGGCAATCAAGTTTCCACAGTGTGAAGTATATACTCCGGGATTGATTCATGCCAGATGCAAGCCCTTTAAAGTCAATGTGGGATGTATTTCACTATATTTGTCACATAAAGGACTCTGTCAGCCTCACTCACAAGGAGTAGCACTTACATGCTCCAGTGGTCCCACTGACTTCAAAGGGGAATCCTGGAATAAGTATGTGCTACTCAGTGCAGGGTTAAAGTAAAGTGGAGCTCCCTCAACCTCATCCCAACACACAATTTCTGCTTAAAACAAAGAGTTCACTTCCCTCTTCTCCCTGCCTTGGGATAGCAGCAGTCCCCAACAGCATCCTCTCTTTTGTGGTTCCTGCTGGGAGATCTTCCCCCCTGTTTCAATTTGCATTTACCACTGACTCAGTAGCTGCAGGATAGGGCCCAAAACATTGGTGGTAAACTACCTTGGGTCTGCAGAGATTCTCAGCCCCCCATCTTTGGGGAGATAAATTGTGGAATTAGCCGCACAGGGACTGCTGCAGCATTTTTTAGTTTGCTCCCCTCAGTATCTCTGATCAAGAGCCAGTATGAGGGAAGGCGGGGCATAGCCCTATCTCCTCCCTAACCCTTTGAGATAGGTGCACTGTCAGGGACATCACTTGTGACTGGTTGTGTATGAGGCTGAGATGCACTCAGTCTGGCCCATTGGGGATGTGTGTGTGAACTATTTAGAGTTCAAAACCAAATACCAAGCAGGAGTAGTTTATAGTGAATACAATATAGCTGGAAAAGGGCAAACATGGGAAAAGGGTGCCAGCTCACACCCCAACAGCCATGGCTAAAATAGTCACTAATTTCATATTATAAGGGCATGGCTCTCAACCTTTTCCTGGTAAGGGCCCCTGTGAGGGGCCACTTGTTTTCTGTGAGTGCCTCCTGTCGGGTGTGGCTGCACCTGCACTCTCTGTCTCTCGGCTCTGCTCACAGGGTCTCCTGTTGGCAGTTAAGCTCTCAAGCAGGTTTCCACTGACTCAGCCCTCTGGCCAAGGCTCACACACTCTGTAGGTGTATAACAAAACAGACTCGTTCCATGGTACACAGTCCAACAGGGCCTCTCACAGTGCCCTTAGCTATGTCTCTATTGGTAGCCCTGGACCTGGGCTCAGTCCTCAGTCAGTCCAACAAGAGCCTATCCCAGTACATTCAGTTAGTATCTTCAGCCCTCTCAGTTCAGTCTCCTGGCTGGTATCAAAGTGCATAAATGCTGATCCTATTCAGGGTCTTCAGCCTCCCCATGGGCCTGTTTAGATTCCCCTTCTTCAGGGCTTTGGCCACTCCACCAGTGGGTGGGTGGGGAGACCCAGGCCCACCCACTACTCTGGGTCCTGACCCAGGGACCCTATAAATAGCAGCCACATGCTGCAACTCTTTTAATCTGCAGCTACTGTTCCATGGACCAGTTCCCCACAACCCCTGTTTTACCTTCACGCTTAAGCTAGGGCTGAAGAAGCCAACCAAGAATGCCCTCCTTGCTCCAGCCAGCAACTGCTCTGTCCAGGTGCTGTAGCCAGCCAGGAGCACCATCCTTACCCCTCCTGCTCTAGCCAGCAATTCCTTTTTATAGGTGTCTGCTGGGCTTTGATTGGCTGCTCCCAGCAGCCTCTCTAGGCAGGCTGGAGGACCAACTCTACTGCTGCCTTTTTAGGATAAGGTGTGGTAGGACCAGGATTCCTCCAGCAGGGGCTCAAAGGGTCTAATACACTCTGTCACAACTCCCCATTGGGTGGACTGGTGAATGGGCATCTCCTATCTTCCCATCACCCTTCACACCATGTCCTGATACAGTGGCTGCCATCTCTGCTTCTTTCTATGCATTTTCTCTCTTTTCTCCTTTTCTGTCCTCCTCCCCTTGCCTTTTTCTATGTATTTTTCTTTTTCTGTTTACTAGTCTTTTCCATGTGGTTTTTATTTTCCTTACTCTTCTCTTCCCAGTTTGCTTCTGGTTGCTCCAGTTCCATCCTAGTCCCTCATTCAACAAAAGACTTCTTTTGGGCACCCCAGGATGATCTGAATGTCTATGTCAGAGTAGTGCTTATTCACTAATATTTCTAGTTCTTCTTGTTTATTCCCCATTCTTCTTGCATTAGTATACAGACATTTAAGATACTGATTTTATTTCCCCTCTATGTTCCCTCTGCCTCTGCTATAATTGCCTATGCCCCCAGCTTCCAACTGTTCTCCCAGGTCTCCATGTTTTTTGATTTACCTGTGGGCTTCTGTCTCTTGTCCCCATCTAACCTAATTTAAAGCCTTCCTGACTAGGTTAGCCAGTCTGTATCCAAAGATATTCCTGCCCTTCCTTGATCAGTGCACTCCTGCCTTGAGTGCAGGGGCCTGGACTAGATGATCTATTGAGCCCCCTGCCAGTCCTACACTTATATGGCTGTGGAAGCAGAAAGGAGAAGAGTGGGCTAGCAGATTCTTTTCTAGGCCTCCAGCCCTGTACATGTCAGCTGTTGCTACCACCAGCTACATTGGGGTTCAAAATAGGAACAGGGAGGAAAGGACTCCGGGAGTCCGATTTTATAGGGACAGTCCCGATATTTGGGGCTTTTTTTTATATGGGCTCCTATTACCCCCCACCCCCATCCCAATTTTTCACACTTGCTATCTGGTCACCCTAGGACTCCCTCACCCTATCACACAGCAGCAGGTTTGAACTGTGTGCGTGGGTGGGATGGGATATGGTGTCTTGCAGTCTCCCGCCCCAGTTTTCTTCTCCTCTCCCCAGCACTCCCCCTTTCATTCATCTGGCATCCCCCAGTTTGGGAAATACTGATTTAACACACCCAAGAGAGAATTGCAGCCATTTGGACAAGGATAGCAGCGAACTTGTCATTTAAAAGTCTCAAGGTTAAAGCTTGAGGCAAATGTAACCCATAGAATTAATCAATCACTAATGGATGGCAGAAGCATCTCTGATTTTGAAAGTGTCTTTCTTATTTGAACCTCTTCCCTGGAATGAACACATTTCCCATAGCAGGAAATCAAAGCTGCAAATAAAATAGAACTGGGCAAAACATAAAGTTGGAGGCTAAAGCCAAAGAAGACCAAAGCCAAGAGAAGGCCAGCCAGCACTTCACCGATCCATGTAAGCAGGGGAAGATACAGAATATTAAAATTAGAAACATTTATATAAGTTTCTGCAAAAGCAATGCATGGGGGGCAGAAGGCGGGGTCATGCCCCCCCCCCAATTGCTCAGTCACATGAGGGGCTGCTTTCGGGGGGAGGGGAAAGCTGCCTTGGGTGGCATGAGTCGAGCTGTTCCAGGGTTGTGCCCCCCATCTCCACTGCCAAGAAATATTATTGAAATATTCTCATTGACTTGCCCTAAATTCATGCACTGATAGCCAAGCTACTGTCAGCCATTCCACCCTCGCCTGGCTTCTGCCGTAACTGCCTGGCCACCTTTCCAAACTAGTACTAACAGCTTGAAGTGCCATTAATCACAAATGATTTTCCAAGTTACACATATTCACAAACTCATCAGATACATGAGTAACTTTCACACTGGAATTCACTGGTACTCTTACTTTCAATTGACTCTGTGTCTGTTTGTCTCTCTAAGGTATTTCTAAGGCACCCATCACCCTCTTTACAGCTACCACAGGGTATAAAACTATGTAGAATTATTTCATTCTCCCTTGCTGTCATTTCGTTCTCACTTGCTGTCATTCACTAGCTGATGTGTCAGCACATTGGATTCAAATATAGATCACTTGAGAAATTAATTAGAGGGATGTCGAGACAATTATTAACTTTGGATGAATTTTCAACCAGATACTCCAGGATTAAAAACAGAATTAAGACATGTAGCAAATGTGATTATGTAGTTGAGCGAGACTCTGCTGTGTAATTTGAGCTCTGGCTTGTGATTTAAGTAGGAATCAGAAGGGTGGCAGGGCTAGGGATTCATTATTTAGATTGTCAGAAGGCCACTAGTGTGATGTCTTTACAGTTCCAAGTAAGTCATTCATTAATTTTGGGGTCTGTTAGTACTGGACACTTAAAGGTAAATAACATGGAGAGCACACCACAGTGCACAGCCATAGTAAATCATAACAAGGCTATTTACATGTTCCATTTGTATCCAAACTCCGCAGGCTTACATCAAGAATACATTTGGCCCTTGGAGGGCAATTGTTTATATTTTATTTGAATCCTACTCTTAAAACTGTTTTGGGAACTGATAAGGTTGCGAGTTTTTAATAACAAGGAATATAAGGGAAAGGGGAAAGCCCCATGGTGACCCTACGAGCCCCTTTATGCCAACTGGCAAAGGGCACCACCGACATACTGTTGTCAGACTATTTAGCCAAACAGTGTCTTGTAAGGTATCAGATAAAAACTGGTGACACACTGGTCATTAATATTATTGAGTGATGTATATATGGTTAACATGTAAAGAATTATGTATGTATGCTGGAAATACATTTCTAAAATATGTTCAGACCAAGCAACCTGAGTACAGCAGATAAACATGTTTGTCATACAAAGGAATGTTGTTTTGCTTCTTTGCCTGCATCTCCAATGTAAATTAAGCAAGGTGAGGCTAGAGCCAATGGAAGTATCTTTACATCTGTGGTAAACAACTGATTAAGCCCATCAACAAAGCAAATTGATCAGAGGACGGGGAAGACAGCATGACAAATACACACCAGCAGCGCAGAGGAACTTTGTTTGGGTTTACTTTTCCAATAATATATTTCAAAGGTTTACTGAACTATAAAAAAGGGCAGGGGAAAACCCCTTTGTTATCCATCACTTCCAGAACAAAGGCAACAGCACCCTCTGATTCTGATCCTCTGGGCTGAAGGTTTTGGTATGCTAGTAATTTGATGTGAGAAAACTGCTTAGGCAAAGATTGTAACTTGCTAAAATTGAGTTTTAGTCACTAAAAAGCATGGCTTGTTTTGTTTTTGCTTGTAACCATATGTAATGGGGGTCTACAAATCCCATACTGAACGTAGACAGAGGGAGGGAGGAGAGTCCCTTCTGTTTACAAGCAAGCAGCTGCCAGGGCGGCCACTCATGGAGGCAGGCCCCCACAGCTGCAACTATTAAAGGAAAGAGGGCCTGCTATAAAGGGAAGAGGGCAAAGAAGGAAGAGGAGGCGGAAAGGCCTGGGGGTAACAAGGTGGTGACAGCCCTGCACCAGGCTGCCTCCAAGAAAAAAGCCAGGTGACTGGCAGAGATGACAAGCTTAGAACGTGACAGGCTAATCTGTTAAGGAGGCTGATGGTCCAAACACTGACCTCACTGACAGCAAACTAAGTGGGGCCAGTCTAGTGAAGCTGAGAGGCCCAAGAGGCTGCGACACCATATCTGTGCCTTTTTCTCTTGCTTAGTATCTCTTAAATCGCTGTTCTTTGTTAATAAACTTCATTTTACTATAAACCATCTCAGTGCAGTTATGCTGAAATAAAGACTGACTCCTCTGCTAACCTAACAGGCTGGTTTGTATATGGTCTCTTTGGAGTGACTGGCCAGTTAGATGGATGGGACACTGCAGAGAGATAGCTCTGGGGAATGTGGGAACTGGGATTCATTGATTGTTACCTGTGAGACAAAGTTAAGACCGCCAATGTCTTGAGGAGTTTGCTGGTGTGGCACATAGACTGGCGTGTCGGAACAGACCAAAGTTTAAGTTCCAGCAAATCACCCACCCCCTTGTTGAGGCAGAGGGGTAAGACTGGCTTATGGTTCTGGGTGTGCTGAACAGAGCCTTACACCCATGTAACCTCAGTGTATATCTTAATATGTAAGAATATTTTGATACATTCTGCTGCTAATATTTCAGTGTCAGGGGATTTTCTGTTTCCCTTTTTGTGGCAATGCATTCATTGAAGTTTCTAGTGCCAGGTCCGGCAATTAGGTATTATGAAATGTTCCTTAAGGCTATAAGTACCCAGCAAAGAAAATTGACAACAGAAGTCAAAGTCTACCAATTACTGCAGAAGCCTTTCTCCAGCAGTAGAGGATCAGGCATGCTTCTGGAAGCTGACAGCCATGTGGTTCCACACGCAAAGCTTTGAAGTACCTGAAGCAATAATGAAAGGGGAGCAAGCAGCTTCTTGATTTAAATATCTCTCATCCTGCTAGGGTGACTAGATGTCCCGATTTTATAGGGACAGTCCCGATATTTGGGACTTTTTCTTATAGAGAGGCCTATTGCCCCTCACCCCCGTCCCGATTTTTCACACTTGCTATCTGGTCACCCTACATCGGGGTGGGCAAACTTTTTGGCCCGAGGGCCACATTGGGGTTGCAAAATGGTATGGAGGGCCGGGTAGGGAAGGCTGTGCCTCCCCAAACAGCCTGGCTCTTGCCCCCTATCAACGCCCTCCCACTTCCCGCCCCGACTGCTTCCCTCAAAACCCCCGACCCATCCAACCCCCCTGCTCCTTATCCCTTAACTGCCCCCTCCTGGGACCCCCATCTAACCCCCTCTGCTCCCAGTCCCCTGACTGCTCTGACCCCTATCCACACCCCCACCCCCTGACAGGCCGCCCCGGGACTCCCATGCTTATCCAACGCCCCCATCTCCCCCCCACCCCCCAGAACCTCTGCCCCATCCAACTGCCCCCTGCTCCCAGTCCCCTGACTGCCCCCCGGAACTCCCGCCCCTTATCCAACCCCCCGGCCCCGACCCCCTTACCATACCACCCAGCCGGAGCCAGACACGCTGCTGCGCCACCCGACCAGAACCAGACACGCAGCCATGCTGCTCAGCAGGAGCACGCAACCCGGCTGCCCAGAGTGCTGCCCGGGCGGTGGCGTGGCTGCGGGGGAGGGGTGACACCGGGGGAGGGACCCGGGGCTAGCCTCCCCGGCCAGGAGCTCGAGGGCTGGGCAGGACGGTCCCGCGGGCCACATAGTTTGCCCACCTCTGCCCTACATCCTGCCCATGAGCCTCTGGAAGACATGTGATCCCTTATTTCGTCCAGGAAAGGTACTGTAAGGACTTTGTAACTCTTCATGACCCATGATAATCTCTGAAGCCTACAACCCTGAAATCTGCCTAAGCCTCTTAATAAAGGGCTTGATTTTGCCACCCTTACTCATGGAGCAGGGCCAGTTCCAGGCACCAGCCGACCAAGCACGTGCTTGGGGCAGCACCTTAGAAGGGGCGGCCAATGTTGGGGTGGCAGGGGGCGCTCGCGGTGTTTTTTTTGTTCGTTTGTTTGGGCCGGGCAGTGCAGGGGGTGTTTCGGCGGCGCGGCATGGCGCTGGGGGAGGGGGCGGGGGTTTGGGCGGCCCGGCGAGGCGCTGGGGGGGGCAGGGGTTTGGCCGGCCCGGCGCTCAGGGGTTTCGGCGGCCTGGCGCTCGGGGGGGGCGGGGGTTTAAGTAGCCCGGCGCTCCAGGGATTTGGCCGACCCGGTGCGGCGCTCGGGGGGGGGGCGGGTGTTTGGGCGGCCCGGTGCGGCACTTGGGGGGGGTTCGGAGATTTGGTCGGCCCGGCGCGGCGCTTGGGGGGGAGGGGTTTCAGCGGCCCGGCGCTGGGAGGGGGGGTGTTTCGGCGGGGCGGCACACTTCTTTTTTGCCTGGGGCGGCAAAAAAGTTAGAGCCGGCCCTGTCATGGAGTAAGGTGCTTCTTAGTGTGAGTAAGGGTAGCAGTTTGGGCAGGGCTGGCTCCAGGGTTTTTGCTGCCCCAAGCAGCGCAAAACAAAAACAAAAACAAAACAAAACAAAAAGCCGCGATCGCGATCTGCGGCGGCAATTCGGCGGAAGGTCCTTCACTCCGAGCGGGAGTGAGGGACCGTCCGCCGAATTGCCGCCAAATAGCTGGACGTGCCGTCCCTCTCCGGAGTGCTTGGCAAGCTGGTGCCTGGAGCCGGCCCTGAGTTTGGGGCCTATAATGGCTGGCAGTGCTGAGTTCTAGTTAGCCTTCTGCTTGAATTAGATGCAAACTTAAGTCTCTAAGGCTATCGCCTTACCATTGCACCATCTGGAGCAAACATTGCAACACAAATAAAGGAAGGTCTCACTGGGTGAGATCCCAACATTGAGTAACACCTGACTTCAAATGGGACCACTTGTGCGGTAGGATATTTGCCTTGAGTAAGGTTATCAGCATCTGTCGCTCTGTTTTGGGATAGAGCAGGGGTGGGCAAACTACAGCCCATGGGCCGCATGCGGCCTGTCAGGGCTTTGTATCATTCCTTATTTTTTGAGGGGGGAGGTGGTGGATGTAGGAAGATGGGTGAGGGATTCATATGATATACATTTATGGTTTTATTTAATTGAAAAATGTCCATCATAAATGCAATGCCTGAGATGAGTTATACTATAGGAGCCAGCAAACAGAGCTGTAAACAGGGGAGTTTCAGTGGGAGTTTGCAAGGGGAGTTCGGGGGGAAGACTAAGAGAGCTAGGCAGAGGAATAGACAGGCTAGTGAAGGGACGGGGTGGTGTTCTGGCGGTGTTTTGGTGCCCATTGGGGGTTTGTTTTGCTGTGGGTGTTGGTGGTTTGGTTTGTGTTTCCCGGACTAACAGGTTTTAGGTGGGAAGGCTATGACCGATACAGAGGCAGCAGTGGAAGACACAAGGAGGATGACTGGATGTGGAAACTGCGGCATGTACATGATCCTGGAGGGGGTATCTGAAAAGAGTTTCGTTTGCATGAAGTGCCGCCTGATAGAGCTAATGGAAGAAAAGATCCGAGGATTGGAGATGCAGGTGGAAACTCTGGTGGAAGTTTAGAAGGGGGTTCGAGCAGATGATGGAGCAAAGACATGAGGAGGCTGAAGGAAAAAGCTCAGACTTGCAGCTGGAAGCAGGACCAAAGAATTCTGAGGGGAGACTGCTGGGTGAGGAAAGTGGACAGTGGAAGCATGTGACTAAGAGAACCAGGCAGAGGAAAAGACGGACTAGTGAAGGAGAAATAGAGCTCAGGAACAGATTTGCGGAGTTGGAAAATGAAGAAGGGGCACAGCAGGTGGTCGCTGAAGGTGAGAGGGTAAGGAAGAAGAGAAGAGCAGCTAGTCCTATAGGAAGAGGGGAAGAGTCAATGGAGATAACACCAAATATGAGCTCCAGGAGGATACGGGATGGGTTGTGGAGGATTGCAAGGGATAATAGAAATCGAGAGGACTTGCTGCCAGAGGGAGCAGGGGATAGACCAGAGAATCGCACCATCACCAGGAAAAGGCAGGTCTACGTGACTGGGGACTCCTTACTGAGAAGAATAGACAGGCCTATAACTAGAGCTGATCCGGAGAACAGAAGGGTGTGCTGTCTGCCGGATGCTAAGATAAGGGATGTGGACCTGAGGCTGAAAAGGATCCTAACGGGAGCGGGAAAGAATCCGCTGATTGTCCTTCATGTGGGAACAAATGATACGGCTAGATTCTCGCTGGAACATATCAAGGGAGACTATGCCAGGCTGGGGAAGACGCTTAAGGAAATCAAGGCTCGATGATCTTCAATGGGATTCTGCCTGTTCCTAGAGAAGGGCAACAAAGGTGTGACAAGATTATGGCGATCAACAGATGGCTCAGGCAGTGGTGCTATAAGGAGGGCTTTGGGATATATGGCCACTGGGAAACATTCATGGACAGAGGACTGTTCTCTTGGGATGGACTTCACCTGAGTAAGGAGGGAAATAGACTTCTAGGATGGAGGCTGGCACAACTGATTAAGAGAGCTTTAAACTAGGAATTTGGGGGAGATGGTTGGGAGATGTCCAGGTAATCGCCATGCCAGAATTTAACATTGAGAAGGAAGAAAACAAAGTAAGAAAGGATACAGCTGTGGGTATGAGAATGGACATAAGGAGGAAGGGTAGTGAAGATGCCAGTCTAATAGGTGATACTGGCGGTAGAATGTCTGTGCCTAATTGAGTTACGAATGTCAGTGAAGCCAAACGGCAAAAATTAAGATGTTTGTACACTAATGCGAGGAGCCTAGGTAACAAAACGGAGGAACTAGAGCTACTGGTGCAGGAAGTGAAACCAGATATTATAGGGATAACAGAAACATGGTGGAATAGTAGTCATGACTGGAGTACAAGTATTGAAGGCTAAGTGCTGTTTAGGAAAGACAGAAATAAAGGCAAAGGTGGTGGAGTAGCATTGTATATCAATGATGAGACTGTAAAGAAATAAGAAGTGATGGAATGGATAAGATGGAGTCTGTCTGGGCAAAAATCACATTGGGAAAGAAAGCTACTAGAGCCTCCCCTGAGATATTGCTTGGGGTGTGCTACAGACCACCGGGATCCGATCTGGATATGGATCGAGACCTCTTTAATGTTTTTAATGAAGTAAACACTAATGGGAATTGTGTGATTATGGGAGACTTTAACTTCCCAGATATAGACTGGAGGACAAGTGCTAGTAATAATAATAAGGCTTAGATTTTCCTGGATGCGATAGCTGATGGATTCCTTCACCAAGTAGTTGAAGAACCAACAAGAGGGGATGCCATTTTAGATTTGGTTTTGGTGAGTAGTGAGGACCTCATAGAAGAAATGGTTGTAGGGGACAACCTTGGTTCGAGTGATCATGAGCTAATTCAGTTCAAACTAGATGGAAGGATAAACAAAAATAGATCTGGGACTAGGGTTTTTGATTTTAAAAGGGCTAACTTTAAAGAATTAAGGAAATTAGTTAGGGAAGTGGATTGGACTGAAGAACTTGTGGATTTAAAGGCGGAGGAGGCCTGGAATTACTTCAAGTCAAAGTTGCAGAAACTGTCAGAAGCCTGCATCCCAAGAAAGGGGAAAAAATTCATAGGCAGGAGTTGTAGACCAAGCTGGATAAGTAAGCATCTCAGAGAGGTGATTAAGAAAAAGCAGAAAGCCTACAAGGAGTGGAAGATGGGAGAGATTACCAAGGAAAGCTACCTTATTGAGGTCAGAACATGTACGGATAAAGTGAGAAAGGCCAAAAGCCATGTACCTTGCAAAGGGAATTAAAACCAATAGTAAAAGGTTCTATAGCCATATAAATAAGAAGAAAACAAAGAAAGAAGAAGTGGGACTGCTAAACACTGAAGATGGAGTGGAGGTTAAGGATAATCTAGGCATGGCCCAATATCTAAACAAATACTTTGCCTCAGTCTTTAATGAGGCTAATGAGGAGCTTAGGGATAATGGTAGGATGACAAATGGGAATGAGGATATGGAAGTAGATATTACCACATCCAAGGTAGAAGCCAAACTCCAACAGTTTAATGGGACTAAATCGGGGGGCCCAGATAATCTTCATCCAAGAATATTAAAGGAACTGGCACATGAAATTGCAAGCCCATGAGCAAGAATTTTTAATGAATCAGTAAAGTCAGGGGTTGTACCGTATGACTGGAGAATTGCTAACATAGTTCCTATTTTTAAGAAAGGAAAAAAAGTGATCCGAGTAACTATAGGCCTGTTAGTTTGACATCTGTAGTATGCAAGGTCTTGGAAAAAATTTTGAAGGAGAAAGTAGTTAAGGACATTGAAATCAATGGTAGTTGGGACAAAATACAACATGGTTTTACAAAAGGTAGATCGTGCCAAACCAACCTGATCTCCATCTTTGAGAAGGTAACAGATTTTTTAGACAAAGGAAATGCAGTGGATCTAATTTACCTCGATTTCAGTAAGGCATTTGATACGGTTCCACATGGGGAATTATTAGCTAAATTGGAAAAGATGGGGATCAATATGAAAATTGAAAGGTGGATAAGGAACTGGTTAAAGGGGAGACTACAATGGGTCATACTGAAAGGTGAACTGTCAGGCTGGAAGGAGGTTACTAGTGGAGTTCCTCAGGGATCGGTTTTGGGACCAATCTTATTTAATCTTTTTATTACTGACCTTGGCACAAAAAGTGGGAATGTGCTAATAAAGTTTGCGGATGACACAAAGCTGGGAGGTATTGCTAATACAGAGAAGGACCGGGATATCATACAGGAAGATCTGGATGACCTTGTAAACTGGAGTAATAGTAATAGAATGAAATTTAATAGTGAAAAGTGCAAGGTCATGCATTTAGGGATTAATAACAAGAATTTTGGTTATAAATTGGGGACACATCAGTTGGAAGTAACAGAGGAGGAGAAGGACCTTGGAGTATTGGTTGATCACAGGATGACTATGAGCCGCCAATGTGATATGGTCGTTAAAAAAGCTAATGCGGTCTTGGGATGCATCAGGCGAGGTATTTCCAGTAAAGATAAGGAGGTGTTAGTACTGTTATACAAGGCACTGGTGAGACCTCATCTGGAATATTGTGTGCAGTTTTGGTCTCCCATGTTTAAGAAGGATGAATTCAAACTGGAACAGGTACAGAGAAGGGCTACTAGGATGATCCCAGGAATGGAAAACCTATCTTATGAAAGGAGACTCTAGGCTAAACAAGCCAAGCTCTTTATCAAAAGAAGGCTGAGGGGAGATATGATTGCTCTTTATAAATATATCAGAGGGGTAAATATCAGGGAGGGAGAGGAATTATTTAAGCTTAGTACCAATGTGGACACAAGAACAAATGGATATAAACTGGACATTAGGAAGTTTAGACTTGAAATTAGACGAAGGTTTCTAACCAGTAGAGGAGTGAAGTTCTGGAACAGCCTTCCAAGGGGAGTAGTGGGGGCAAAAGACATATCTCGCTTCAAGACTAAGCTTGATAAGTTTATGGAGGGATGGTATGATGGGATAGCCTAATTTTGGCAATTAATTGATCTTTGATTATTAGCAGGTAAATATGCCCAATGGTCTGTGATGGAATGTTAGATGGGGTGGGATCTGAGTTACTACAGAGAATTCTATCCTGGGTGCTGGCTGATGAGTCTTGCCCACATGCTCAGGGTTTAACTGATCGCCATATTTGGGGTCGGGAAGGAATTTTCCTCCAGGGCAGATTGGCAGTGGTCCTGGAGGTTTTTCGCCTTCCTTTGCAGTGTGGGGCACGGGTCACTTGCTGGAGGATTCTCTGCACCTTGAGGTCTTTAAACCACGATTTGAGGACTTCAATAACTCAGGCATAGGTTAGGGGTTTGTTACAGGAGTGGGTGTGTGAGATTCTGTGGCCTGTGTTGTGCAGGAGGTCAGACTAGATGATCATAATGGTCCCTTCTGACCTTAGAGTCTATGAGACACCAATTTGGTCTGCATTATTCTGTTTATGGGCAGCTGATCTGGTAGCACAGATGATGTAGAAGCCATGAAACAGAGGGTACAATTATGAATGGGAACATATTTAGAAACTAATTTTGCCCTTATTTACACTCCTAAACTATTCCTAGGAAAATGAATGAGAGCTGCATTGAGAGGAGGATTGAGTTGTTAGCCTGTAAGATTCTTGTTAGTGTGCTGTAGTGGGGTGATCACACCGCTCAGGCCCTGGAAGGATACAAGCAGCCCTGGGGAGGGCTGCAGTGGTAAAAGCAGCCCTGGAGAGGGCTGCAGCTCTGAAAGCTGGGCTGATTGGGAAAGCAGACACAGCTGTAGCTGGCTTAATAAGGGCCCAGCTGGCCCTTATAAGAGGGCAGTGGGCCAAGAGCAAGCAGTCTCCCTCTAGCTGAGGAGGGAGATGGACCTAGCTGCCTGTGTGCTAAAGGAAACTGGAGTGAAGCAGGGCTGGAGAAAAGGCCAGAGGAGCTGGGGAGCTCTGAGCTAGCAACTCTCCAGGCTTCAGGGCCTTGTACAAGGCCCCTGGAGGTACTGGGTTGCAGGGAAAGGCAGCAGGTCAAAACCTCCCTTGCCTATGATGACTGGCTTATACAGACTGCAGACGGCCCCGGTGAAAGGGGGCTAGATGGTGACTGGCAGTAGCCCACAGGCTGAGGCAAGGTGGGGATAGAGCGTGGGGGGTCCCTGGGGAGGGGAGACCCAGATCTGTGGGGTATTGCCTGGAGGGGCAGCACCCCAGGTAAAAGGGCACTGGGGTCCTGGGAGGAACACTGGGGCCAGTGGCGGCAGGACACCGGCCTGCAGAGGGCGCTCTGCGCTAGAAAGAGCTAATTCCCTGAGACAACCAGCAGGAGGCGCCGCAGGGGTGAGTCCGCACACCCTTACATGTGCATACAGCTATATACACAGCAAGCAACTAAATAAAAATAAAGACTATTAAAAATAAGACTGTGAAACACAATACCGAAAAAAAAATCAGAACTCACCTTGTCTTTAGTCTTAGTAGGTGAGTTGCGATCCACAGCACTCTTTAATGATAGGTATTGTGTCACCAGAAGATTGCAAGCTGATGCATCACACTGAGCATAACATTCAATTAATACGCCGAATGCTTGTCTTATCCTGTTTAGAGTGACCCACGTAGTTATGGCTCTGACCCTGCTCTGACCACACTCCCATTGACTTTGATAGAAGCAGTGCTGGGTCTGATAATACTAAAATAAAGGGAATTTTATGCTTTAGGATTGCCGCTCACATTTAATGAAATATGCTTTTGGAAATAAGACACTAGATGAACTGGCACTTAGTACAACCGTTGTTCTTATACAAAGAGAACAATAATTCACAGCATCATTCTGGTTATTCTGTCAGCATTATTTATTTGAAATATCAATACTTTCCACAATATAGTTTATACATTAAGCAGTAGGATTGCCTTCATTTCATGGGATCCAGGACTGAAGTGGCACATCCAAAGCAGCACATTCAACCTCTGAAAGAGTCTGTACAATTTAGATAAATAGAACTCTGGATAACTAAACTAATAGAACTTTTACGACTGTTACAAAAAGAATGCTGATAAGCTAGGCACAGCACTGTACATACAAAATGCAGGAAGGGTGGGGAAGATTAAAGAAAGAACTAAACTTATGGGAAACATTTTTGCGTATACGGCCACAAGTCTTTAATTGCTCAGCACAAAAATCAATTTTATTTAGTCCTCATTGAGGGCAGAATATGCACAAATGATGTTCAAAGAACACAAAGTAGACAAAAATAAAAAGGACTGTTGGTTGTTGGGTTTTTTCCGCAGTGTATGAGTGTACTGAAGGCTCCCAGTGCTTGAATGATGTGATTTTGTGCCAAAACTTTACATGAAATACATAATACTTATGATAGTTTTATTCCCCACCCTGCCCTCTTGCTGGCATTTTGTTTATTGTGTTCAAAGTTTCTGAAGAGCAGACACATTTGGCTTGTAACCCAAGCTCTTTATTACTAGCCTTTTCTTTTTATAGTTTGCAATTTACCTGAAGATTGAACAGGCCTGTTGTTAACAATCCAGAATATAAAACCAGTTGCAAGTAGGCAGCACATACAGTACAATGGTAGCTCACTTTCAGAGAAACCGTAGGGTCAACATTATACTGGCTCTCTGAGAACAGTAACTGATTCTAAGTCATTTTGATCAGAAGACACAATGCTGGTGAGTCAATATTAGACCTGCGTGAGCCGTATCTTTGTGAAGGGAAAGATGGAATGTCAAGAACTTTTTCCCTCTTTTGATCAAGAACTAAGACTTAAAAGTAATACAGTGGTGATAGGCATTATCTTCCCAACAACACACTTGATTTCCTCTACTTCACTGTGAGTCATCACTTTTGCATGCCATTGTTTCCCCAATACCGTACAAACAATGGCTCTGGTTACCACGGGCTGGCACACCATAGCGTACAAATCCGCATGCCATGTTGTGCTGCCTCAGAAGATACCACGCATCACCACTATGCCGCATGACAACATGTAAACCAAAGATGCTCAGTGGGACTTGATGACTTTAACCACTGCAGTTTGCACTTGTGAGGTGTAGTAAGCAGCAGTTTGAAAGCAGTGGTATCAACATGACTATCTGGGTCAAGAGGTGATGAGTCAGCCATCCTAATGGGGCAAAGGTACCAGAATATCCACATAGTTGATAGGGAAGAAGCCTGACTGGCCATGAAGCATCCCTTCATACCAGTTCTCATCAGTCTGGTTAGTGAGGGTAATGACATCACCCTCTTTAAAGCCCAACTCCCCTTCATTTTCAGGGTCAAAGTCATACAGAGCTCGGCAGCATGGCTGATCCATTGCAATACCTAAAAAGAAGGGACACAATGAAACAGTGCTTAGAAATCTTGGTAACTACAGACTCTCCTGGTTATTATCATTAGCATGTTTCACCACTTCTATTACAATTCCCATCGTGTTTACGGCTCCTTGACATCATTCAAAACTAGAACTAATAAAATGCCCTCAAAGCAGACATCAATTTATGGTACAGGTACTTCTCAAATTCTCATATTTGAAGCTTTGTTAACCGGGTGTTCTAGAACCCTGAAAACAACAAGCTAAGCCAGGTCTACACTTAAGTGTTGCCAACAATTCTGTCAGTTTGGGGTGTGATTTTTTTCATGACAAAGCAAAAGTCCTATTTTAGATGCAGTTATACTGACATAAAAGTACTCTTCTTGATATAGTTGAGACCATGTCTGCACTACACACTTCTGACAGCACAGCTATGTTGGTCAGGAGCATGAAGAGGTGTGATCCCCAGCCAACATAGTTATTGCAGCAGAAGCCCCTAGTGTAGACACAGTTATACTGGCAAAAGTTCACTTTTAATAGCTTGTTTCACTCAGGGCATTGGGGGAGGAGGTGGTTGGGATTACTATACAGGTACAAAGGTCAGCTTTGCCGGGGTAGATATGTCCACACTAGGAGCACATTGCTGGTACACTGGTGTTCCTGGCGGGCACGGATAAGCGTTCATGTCACACTCACCGTCAGCATCCGGCCCGAGCTGGGGAAGCTAATGATCCAAACAGCAGACCAAATTTCGTGATTAATCCTGGTCACTGAGGCATGTTGCGCATACACTAATAAGAACTGGTATTCCTATACCAGTAGAGCATTTTCTAGTGTAGACATGTCACTGAGGGAACTAGCATAAACAATACAAACAATAGCACTTTTTTTTTTTTTTTGCTGGTATAACTGTATCTACACTAGGAGGGATGGCAGTATAGGTATACCTGTACAGCTATATTGGCAAAACTTTTAAACATAGACAAGGCCTAAGTCTTTGAGACTCTTTTTTTCCAATTCTCTCCCATTCTCACATTTGTAGTAAGTGGTTGCTGAAGAGCCTCTTATTCTACAACTTTCAAAGCATTAAACTCTCTGGAGGTGCTCAGCACTTCACATGATGGGGCTCCTACTGAGGAACCTTGGCAACCTATTCTTTTCAAAGTCAAATGCCAGTATCTACCATGAGAGGACAATATAGTTTGTGGAAGATACAGCATCATCTGCATTTAACTCTCTTTGTATTTTTGTTTCTGTAGCAGAAAAGAGTTAAACTTACATCACATCAGTCCTAGTCCCAGCACAAAAAAAAGTGAAGAAAAAACAGCTGGTGTTGTGACTAGGAGAGCATTAATAGGTCACAGGCTGCACTAGGAATCTGCATCTCATCCCCTCTGGCACTGTGGGGGTGAGGAGGGATGTTTGAAATTACAGGGCCGCTTCTAGCTGCTATTACAGAATACAAAATGGAGGTGGTGTTGTGCATCCACATTGAGGATGTCAAACATGCACATCAAGATCTGATGGGGAGGAAGGAAATCCTGATTACAAAACTAGGGGGAGAAAACATCCAATCCTGCAAGGTGGTGTGTGCCTACAATTCCCACTGGTATCAAGGGGAGTAGAGGGTACTCAGGGCCTTGCAAGATTGGGTCCAGGAAGAGAGAACACCCCTTATCACAGTGACATGTGATGACAAAGCATTCCTGCAAGGAGCAAAGTGATGTCATCTTAACATATGAACATTTTAAACAAAGTGATTAGTTAAGTTACTAATAAGACATTTGTCACTGATTATGCACTTTGTTTAATTTGCATTTCTCTCATCTGAACAATGAACATCAGTTCCATCAGTTTCAGTTTTGTTCATTGTCATTTTCACTTTCAAGATCAGCTGCAATATCTGAGTTTCAACGACTGCATAGGAGTGCTTTGGGGGTGGGGGCGCGATACATTTTCATGGAAATCTTTCAGTTGACCTCTAGGTTTTCTAAGTATCCATTTTTACAAAATCTAAATTTTAAGGCAAATTTAATGTGACACCATTGCTTTAGGATGCTGTGGTGGATGGAATCACTGACCACTAAGCCACAGAATTAATAAAATGGATCATCTACCTATGTACTATACTTGTACTATACCCAACACCATAGTATCCGAGTCCTTTATAAGGAGAACTGTGCCAGAGTTGGCCATTAGACTAATTCCTTCAGTGCAATTGATAATTTAGTTTCAATAGCTCTTCCCTCTTCTCCCTTATACCTTTACCCCTCCTCCCTTTGCAGTGGCTGGTTATATTCTGGTTGTGGGAAAGCTAAGTTGAAAAAGTGAGCTTCATGCTTTTGCATCATAGCAAAAGATTCAGACAGACAAGACTACATTCTCCTTCCTCATTCCTTTTACCTGTTGGTTTAGGGGTGCTGGTCTGGGATATCCCTCCATTGTACTGGGTATTCTCACCACTGGAAAAATCCAGACTCATGCGGGGTTTTGGATGGTATTCTCTTCTGGGCTGAGTTGACGCTTCTTTTATTCTGCAAAATGTGAAGAAAGTTAAATATACAGAGCTAGTTTCTTGTGAACAAACCACATACTGAGATTAGTAAAAGATGGAGGTTTTTCTTCCTTTACTGCCAAGGCTGAAGTTTGTGCTCAGACTAAACAGAGTTCGGTACATGGAGTGGCTTCCAGCTGCTAGATTAGTCTGCACTGCAAAAAGCACATCATTTGACATCACTGTGTGGGGCTGCTAATCTTCTCCTCCACTATGAATTAGCATATTAGAATGGTTTGCCTTTGACTCATAGGCCTTGTCTTCAATTGCTACAAAAGGTGAATTTTTTACCTCCTGATAACTAACACAGGTGACCTATCCTGAGGTAAAAACACAATGAAGACCAGGTACTTTCATTTTACTGTGATGCAAGATCACCAACGTCAATCCCTGGAAGCAGTATAGGGCCGTTTATCTCATGGTAAAACTGAAGTGCCTATTCTTCACTGTATTTTTGCCTTAGGATAGCTCATGCATATAAATTACTTCCAGGTTAAACACTTTTTTTTTTTTTTTTAGCAGTTAAGACAAGACCATAGTGAAGGGAGGGCTCATGAAAGGAAGGGACAAACAACATAGTCTCAGTGACATCTAGTGAGGGCAGGTGCTGCACAAACATCTCTAGCCAGCTCTTCAGCTTGATTCTGACCCGCAAGATGTCTGCTGTTCCACTCCTGGGCCTCATCTGAACAAAGGTGCTACTTTTGTGAGGATTACAAGGCTGGGTAAGGGTGAGATTACCACACTGATTTTCAAGAGCAAAGTAATTTCATTTGTAAATGGGGACAGTTATCTCGCAGAAGGGACCACAACTGCAGTTGATACCCATTCTCCCAATGGCAATGTTATGCATTGTTCAACCGACTTAATTATTCTTTTAATTCTAAGGTGATAAGTAACAGTCAACATGGATTTGTCAAGAACAAATCATGCCAAACAACCTAATATCCTTCTCTGACAGGGTAACAAGCCTTGTGGATAGGGGGAAAGCAGTAGATGTGATATATCTTGACTTCAGTACAGCTTTGGATACATTCTCAAATGACCTTCTCATAAACAAACTAGGGAAATATAGCCTAGTCAAACCTGTTATAAGGTGGGTGCACAACTGGTTGGAAAATTGTCCTCAGAGAATACTTATCAATGGTTCACTGTCAAGCTGGAAGGGCATGTTAAGTGGGGTCCTGCAGGGATCTGTCCCGAGTCCGGTTCTATTCAATATCTTCATAAATGATTTGGATAAAGGCATAGGGAGTATACATATAAAGTATGTGGATGATACCAAGCTGGGAGGGGTTGCAAGCACTTTGGAGGACAGAATTAGAATTCAAAATGATCTTGACAAACTGGAGAAATGGTCTGAAATAAACAGGATGAAATTCATTAAGGACAAATGCAAAGTATTACACTTAGGAAGGAATAATCAATTGCACAAACACAAAGTAGGAAATGAATGCCTAGGAATGGGTATTGCAGACAAAGATCTGGGGGTTATAGTGGATCACAAACTAAATATGAGTCCATAATGTAATACTATTGCAAAAAAAAAAAAAAAAAAAAAGCAGCAAACATCATTCTGGGATGTATTAGAAGGAGTATTGTAAGCCAGACACATGAAGTATTTTTTCCCACTCAGCACGGTCTCATTAGTGGTTTTTAAGAACAGGTTAGACAAACACCTGTCAGGGATGGTCTAGTTAATACTTAATCCTGCCCCAGTGCAGGGGACTGACTAGATGACCAATTGAGGTCCTTCCAGTCCTACATTTCTATGATTCTGACTGCTAAAAATAAAAATCTCTAGAAAAAGAATTTCAAATTGCAGAGGCTAAATCCAGGAAGGTGGTGACTCAATGGGAGCTGCATATGCTATGCGCCCAGGGCCGGCTCCAGGCACCAGCCGAGCAAGCTGGTGCTTGGGGCGGCAGATTGTTCGAGGCGGCATTCCGCCCAATCCTAGGGCGGCACGGCCGCTTTTTGTTTGTTTGTTTGTTTGTTGTGCCGCTCCGGCCGCCCTGTAGGGGGCAGCGGCGCGGAGGACGGGAGCGCCCTGCAGCAAACCCGGCAGGGCAGTCCGTGTCCTTCCCTCCCAGACGACCGGAGCGGTGTGGAGCCTCCCGGCAGGCGGCGCACCGGTCGGGGCCGCGTGGTAGCGCCCCGCTGAAGCCCTGGCCGCCCCCCTTCTCTCTCTCTCCCCCCCGCTCCCTTCCCCTCCCCCCCGCTAGCCGGGGCACGTCTGCAGCGCAGGAAGTCCCTCTGCACCCTGGCTCTGGCCGCGCCGCAGTTTTTTTTTTTTTTTTTGCTTGGGGCGGCCAAAAAGCCAGAGCCGGCCCTGTATGCGCCTCTCAGGATTTAGCTCAGAGACTTCACTGGGAACTATACCTGAGTAAAGACCTTTGGATATGACTCAGTAAGAGTTTTGCTTCAGTAATGTTGCTCAAACTTTGGTTTGAGCCTGGTTTGCTGCCATTAGTGCTAATGGTACAAAGCGCATATATTAATATGTCTGCTATATGGCTTTTGTTGAAAATTCCTGTCTCTCACTTATGGCAGTTCTGATTCTTATATCCAGGGTCTGATCACCCTTTAAAATACTACTACTACTCAGCCCCAGATAGGTCTTTTCCTCTTCAGAGTGCTATAAAAGCATTAACTAAATAATAGAGGTGGTTAATCGTCACAAAGCTCGTGTGAGGGAGGCAAGTATCATTTCTCTCAGATTGTGAAACTGAGGCAGATAGGTTTAGTGGCATGTCAAAAACCACACAGAGAGCCAGCATCACAGCTAGGACAAGAACTCTCAAGCACTGGCTCCCAGAGAGATGGTCAAACCCCTCTACCATGCTAGTGTCTTCAAAAGTGTGATCCAAGCCTGTTTTTAATTTTTTCATTAAGACTAAAACGAAAAGATCAGTCCAGTATTGTAAACTCTCATGATTTCATTGCAAGTATCATGAGGTTTAGTATTTTTCTTACAGCCCCAGCTCCTGGAATGATGTTATTTCATGGAAATCTCAGCTTTCATTAAAAAAAAAAAAAAGTAAGTTTCTCGCCCTCCTGGTTGCAGCAGAAAGCTTGGAAATATGACCTATGTTTACCCTAAAAGCTCAGAAAACAAATAAAAATAATGTGACATTTATTTTTAAAATCTCATGATTGTTTAAGCCAATATCATGACTGCTGGGGACTTGACTCATGGATTTTGAGCTCATGGGACTAGCAATATTGGAAGACCTGGGCTGGACTCACAGTTCTGGTCTCAGGCTGAGAGTCTGGGGGTAGAAAGTGCACCTTGCCCCTAGAGGTAAGAAGGGCCCGCTTTGCATTATTCAGCACCAATCCCTCGGGTTGATTAAGAGGTGGTAGCAATGGGATCTTTAGGATCCAGAAGGTTTGTGGCCATGAAAAATGAGTGACCTAGGGGAGGCAGATGTGTGTCATTCCCAAATGAAACCGTTTTCAATGGTAAGTGCAGCTATATCTTGAAAAGTGACTGTAAAATTGGCATTGTGAGATTCCATGTTTGTGTCTCAGTGACTAAGGATCAAATTTGCTCGGTTTACAGGTAAAAAGCTTTCGCCCTCCCCCACTGTGATTGCTTTGCAGTGTACAGGGATCTGAACATTCATTTCAGTTCTTTGCTACTTGCATAACACCACCAGTAAAAGATCACTTAGGTCCAATTCTGCCATTAACGACACCCGTACAAGCCTATGGGTGTGAAGGCTGTGCAAACCCAGGTGTAATTGAGGCATAATTTGTTCTGCAGAATCTTTATTACTGGTGATGATGAACAGTAACATATTTAAGCCATTGCTGCTGACCAGACTGGCGCAAGGTGCTCGAGATGCTGAAAGCATCCTGACCAGTTATATGAACAAGGTAAACAATCTAGACATTTACCAGACATGTGAAGAGAGCAGAGGGGGACCTGCACTGGGTTGGAGGCTGGCTGTGGGTCTTAAAGGGAGAGGAATCTGCAATGGGGAGGAGGCAGGTCCACTTTGGCATGTGCTTGTAACAACATCTGGACTGTGATCCAACACGTCTGATCATTTTAATGCTTCTATACAATACGTGAATTACGGTATTCATGCGGAATGGCTTGGCAATCCTTCTTTGCTGGCTGCTTACACTGTTCTGTAAACTGCAGCCAAAACCACCCTGCCAAGCAGTCTAACTGCCATAACAAGTTCTGTACATTATGCTCAAGCTACAGCGGAGCTAAGACAAATGTAGGAGTCAGGACAGTATAGGATGTGTGCGCTAGCAAATGTGCGCGTTAGCAAATAATGAAATGGCAACGCCTAGTGTTACCAGAAACTAGACTTATAGCATTGATAGCAGAAAACAAAAAACATGAAGACTTTGCTTTGTATTAATTTTACTGAATGAGTGAGAACACTATATTAACATCAGCAGCTGTTCGGATTTATGGTCACTTCCTTCCATGTCCAAGATTTTAGGAGAAGAGTCATTCAGGATTAAATGGAACCAGAGAAGGCAAATAAATCCTTTTCATTATTATCTGACTTTCTCTCAGATCTGTTTTCCAAAGTGTGTTTATGTGGGGCGGGGGTGGATGGGAGATTTTCACTTTGAACAGCAATTGTCCTCTTTTCAAATGGAACCAATCTGTTTAATCTAGTTGGAAAGAACTGTTTAAGTAACAACGGGTTTGTAACATTCAAAAGACACGGTCAGTTCTGAGATGATATGCACAGCCACAGGGGAGTAGTGGAAAGGTGCAAACGCAGTGTGACAACCCTTGTACGAATAGTGGCTGTGATACTAGAGCTGAGAAGAGGGATTTTTTTTTTAAGTTGGCAGATCATGGGAATCCCCAATATCCCTTTTGGGTTATGGAGTTCACTGTGTGTGCAGGGTGATGGGGAACAGGATAAAAAGATAGTGTCCTTCAATTAGGATAATTTACAACTCATTTGTTTTTTAGAAAGCCAATGCAAAACTGATACATGCCACGGCTCTGATTCCTGAAAGCAGATTAAATCCATCCATCCATCAAAGCACTTAAACATATGCTTAACTCCTATCACTTCAACTGGACGTAAGCACATGCTTTCAGTTAAGCACATGCTTTACTGAATAGGAGAGGTTTTTTTCCTGAATTGGGGGCCTAAGTCAGGAGCACTTGAATAAAAGTGCATAATTTTACTTACTAATGTCTCCAGCCAACATGAACCTAGACTTGCAACTGCCTTAGAGGACAGCATTGTTATTGTTATGATTATAAAATGGAAAAGATCTTTTAAATGTCTTACATCCAGCACATATTTTGCCTTTGTACAGAAGAAGAGTAAATTCCAGAGTCTGATGAGAAGTGAATGTTACCTCTCTTCCAACTTGGCAGTAACTTGCTGTAGGATCTGTGTTGCCTGTCTGTGGTACTTCAGCTGGGCTTCTACAAGAGCAGAAAGCTGACTCACTTGTTCAATCTAAGAATCAACATGAAAAATCAAGTCTTAGTTCAATACTGTTGAGCAGCAGTGTTCAAACAGCTTCCATGGAACATTATTGCTCTGACACCACAGAGGTACCTTTCCTTTCTCTCTGCAATCTTGCCTCCTCTTTATAAGTCAGATAATAACTAGGGACCAGTTAAGCTTGGCTTATCTATTTGTTACTGCATATGATTATGTCACTAGGCCACATATATGGGGGCTGCAGCTACAGCTCTTTCTCAACTGATCACCTCCGTGGGTTTGGGGCCTCAAGACCCAACTCATTCTGAGAATTCTGTGTACAGAAGAATGAGAAAAGGGCAATAAGGAGGAAAGGCAGAAGGAACCTTCCCTCATATTTTGCAGCCTGAGTTTGAGGCATGCAGAATGACAAGGACCATGGCTCTGCTTTCCTTAGACACAGGCCAGTAGAGCTGGCTGGCCACATAGGGAAAGAGTAAAGTGCCCCTCAAAATGGGGTGTAGGCCGTGGAAGTGCACTCATTATCTCTTCCTTAAGGAGAACGAACGCCTCCCAGTGCTCCCTCTGGGGCAACGTGAATCCCCACAGAACTTCATGACAGTGTCAAAATGGTATGATCTAGGTCAAAACAAACTAGCTATGTGGGGCTAGATGGAAAAATTGGTGAAATAATAAAAAAATATCCAGACTGTATTGTGCAGTTACTCCTTTCACTTGTATGCACTCCAAGACAGCTATATTTATTTTTATGTATATAGTTTAAGTATATATTAAGGCCCCTTTCCACTGCTCTGACAGTATACAGGGGCCTTAAAATGAGTATGAATTTAAATCTAAATAATTCCACTCATTTATCTATTTCACTTGAAACACTGAATCTGTAGATTCAAGTGCATAGAAATGAAATAGAATAGATTTTAGTGTAGAGGAATTCCTTTCTCCAAAAGAAGGAGTACCATTGTCTTCTTTTGATTTTGCAGTTTTCAACCTTATTTATGAAGGGAAAAAAGACCCCAATGTCTTTGGTTTCAGTTAATGCTGCTCATTTTTCCAGCATAACGCTCAAGTCACAGCTATTCTATAAGCAGAAGTTACATTGCCAAGCCATGTTTGAATAGTCATGTACCAGAGTTTATGGGAAATCATGACTTGTGGACAAGCATTTATATAATTCTGATCATGGAGATACTCTTTCTTTTGCCATAAATAACCTTAAACTGTTAGTGAGGATGAAATATTAAAAGTGGAATAATTTCTCTCTCTCGGGTATTTATATGGTCCCCTTTAGCATGACATCCGAGTCTCTCATAATCCCCTCTGAGGTAGGAAAGTGCTATTATTCCCATTTTACAGATGAGGAACTGAGCAACAGAAAGGCTGAAAGATCGAAGTCACACAGGAAGTCTGTGGTGGAGCAGGGACTTGAAGTCAGTCTAGTGCCCTCACCACTGGACCATTCTTCCTCTCATTTCAAAACTCAGTTCAAAACATAAATAAGGGATTTCCTCACATCCATCTCCAGAAGGTTATACATGCTTGACTCAGCTATTTCTTTGGACTCATCAAATTTCTCCAGAGCTTGGCGTAGCTCCTCATCAGGGAGCCTGCCTTGTCTTTTCTTTTTGTAATCGAAGTCCAGGCGTCGACCTTCCATTTTCTTCAGGTGGTGCTGAAAAATATGAAAGGAAAATAGTGTGTATATGATGGAAACAGTTTCCCAACTCCTCTTTCTTTGCTTTAAGTCCACTACATTGTCAGTCAGTCAACAGAGGCTGAAAGTATATGCTGCCAATCTACTATACATCACAGTTTTACAGGAGTAAAGGAACACAGAAAAGTGAGGTAGGTTTACACTTCAAAGGGAGCACCATGGCATTTTGTGTCAAAACACTAAAGCAGCTCCATCACAGAGTGATTTACAGAAAGAGAACACAATGGCAAATTGCAGTGACACCTAGATACATGAGAGTTGATAGTAATTTATAGTTTTATTTATAATCTAGAATTATCTGCATACTGTGCATATCCCCCAGGAGTTTAGGAACAATTTTTTCCTTACATTCTAGTTTTCTTTCCCAGTACAACTGAGGGGATAATTTTTGCAGGTCTCACAAGATCAGCAATGCATCTTAATTTCTGAGTGATTTATTAACTTACCAAACATCACTGCTGTCACTGTATTTAGTTAGCAAATTCCATATTAGGTTCACTAAAGCATTTTTTTAAAAGAGCAGGTTAGAGAAACATCTGTCAGGAATGGTCTAGATAATACTTAGTCCTGCCATAAGTGCAGGGGACTGGACTAGATGATCTTTTGAGGTCTCTTCCAGTCCTATTATTACAAATGCCACTGCTGGCTCAGGGGCTAAGAAAGTAAAACACTAAAGCATGAGTATTTTAGGTTTTCATTACCAAAATACAAGAAATAATTTGTGATCTGACATGATTCACTCAGCAAACATTGAGTGCCAAACTTTTAAAACATCAAGGTCCCCTTCTGAGGCCCCAATTCTACACTTGCACCTATGCTTAACTTTATCACAGGAAGTGTCATTGAATGCACATGTGTGAAGTTACTCACATGTGCAAGGGTTTGCAGAATTGGGACACAAATTTATACCGACAAGTGTGTGTGATGCCACTTGCACCAGCAAAAAACAAATGTGTGCATATACAATAATTGCACATGCAAATAAAGTAGCTAGTTAACTACCTAATTTGCACACACAAATGATGATTGTGTTTCAAATTCTGGGGAGTTTGTGGGTGCAAATCACCAGGCATATAAAACTGCAAGTGCAAATTCAGAGGCAGCTATTCAAAATCTGGATCTAAGGTAAGCCACCATTAACACTGGCCTAAATTATTTAAATGCACACTAGAAAACCATTTATAATTTGTAAGTGAATTTTTTATGCTAGAATTAGAATACAGCAGCCAGGCCTGCACAATAATGGATTTTTCAAGACAGACAATGTGGATTGTCACTAAAAATAATGTTGGCATTTTGCTTCTGAACATTTTAAAAAGCCACTGAATGGAAGGAAATTGATTTGACTTTTATTATTCAAAGAGGAAAAAATGAGGCCTTTTAGGGATTTACAAAGACCTTGAGCCTCACAGCTAAAGTAACAGTCTTGAAAATATACAGGGTGTTTAGTTGGCTTTCCAAAATCATGCAACTCCATCTCTGGCAATACCTGTATTTCTCTCAGATCTTTATCATGGAGATTTTGCAGGGGATCTATGAAGTTCTGCTTCACTTCAATGTCCAAAGAATCTTTGACTTCAGAAAGTTCTCTCATAGCTTCCCCAACATCACCCAGGGCTGGGCCTGGAATAGAAGAGTGTATCTAGTTTACCTTAAATACAAACAGTGGGATGTGGTTCTGCATTAATACAGAACAGAGCTGAGACACAGACCCCAGTTAAGAATAAAATTTAAACTTCAGTTTTAAATACATGGCAGAAAAATATGAGGCATTGTGGGAAGGCCACAATTGATGCTACAGTTTTGCAGCCACAGAAATTGAATGTACTTCAGAATCCAAGCTCTTTTTTTTTTTTTAAATCAAAGACCCATATGGTGGTAAAAGAAAACCTGCCAGAGATAAACCATCTACACCTGATGCAGTGTTGTCTTCTGTAGGCTGCAGATTTTGTGAAACAGTCATTCTATCAGAGGTCTGACCAGCCCTATTAATTTTAAATGTGTTGACTCTGGCCATTTATATGTCAAAATCATTAGCAATTTCACTGCTGAGCATTTTATCAGAAACATCAAATTGACAATCTGACAAACTGACTATTTAGCCTGTAATTTACGATATTCCTAGTGACAAAACCTCCAGAAACAACTTCTAAAATTACTCACATCCCAATAAAAAAATTATTCAGTGCTCTGAAAATACAGATTTTAAGGGAAGTGCAAAATAAAATGAATATTAAAAGCAGAGGGTATCCCCTGTACTGGCTATATTACTGATTTTTATAGTTAATTCAATAACAATATATTAAATTTAAAATCCTCAGTTTCAAAATTTAACTGAAGTCTAGTGTATTCAGCAGGTGAAGTCGTTTAGCCCATCTCCCAATACCTCAGCTACTAGGTAGGAATCCAGCCCTACTGCTGGGAGCGATGATGTTCATCGCACCCCCAGTATAGCCACCAAACACAGGGCAAGATCTGGCCCCAGTGTTTTTGAATCTGCCCCACAGCTGTGGTTCACAAAAACTACTCTTATCTGTCCCATGAAGCAGTAGCAGAGAATCCAAACCTGCTTCGAGACTTGGAATGGAGGAAAAGAGTCTAATTTTAAATAAGTTGGTTATGAAACTAGGACCTGCACACCAAAATAAGTAAGCCCGCCTAACAACGAATCCCAGTCATTAGCTTTGTCTCCCAAACAGAGGACTTCACCAACATATTGTATAACCAGAGAACCTGCTGTAGACGTCCGGAGGAATGATGACTAATATCTAGAAGCAGCATTACTAGGTAGGAACCTATGGTATAGCTATGCTGCCTTTTGCCAGCATGATCATCAGGATTACACAGGAATTTGTTCAGATTACACTTTATTAAGCCAATCTGTTAAAAATGTTTGAAATTTATCATGTGAGAGAGAACTGATTTTCAAAAAAAGCCAGCATTGTTCAGCAGAATCAGTCCATGGCTGCTAAATTAATTAGTAGGTAATTTGAGTCTAGGAGGATTAAACCAAACCAGAAGGCACCTTTTCTTCTGCAGATGTCTTCATGCCAGGAATAGAATTTTATTAAAGCTTAGAATAGAAGAGAATTTTCGAGCTATTGTTCAAGCAACCTACTAGTGTAAAACTGACTGCACAGAGCTCCACTCAAATGGGTTATGGAGATACAAAAGAACATGTTGTGGATGTGATCTCACTGATTAGGCTGAAGACGACCTCCACTGTTGAAACGTAACTTCAGTATTCCTTACCCAGCAAAACTCCCAGTGACTTCAATGGGAGTTTTGATGGATAATGAATGAGAAAAGAGTGTGGACTAGTACCCTAAAATGTAGAGTTCAGGCAGCAGAAAGACCAGGTAGAGTAAGAGGAATTAATATTTTCAACTCATCATTGTACATTGGATTTTTATTTGTTGTTAGCCTTTATTCTATATCTGCAGTGAAGGTAGGGACATCCTCCTGTAAGGAGTCTGAGGACAGGAGAGCTTTTAGCATGACTGTAGGAGGTTATGAACTCCCTATAATAGTATCGCTTCTGACCATTCTACTCTTTTGGTCAGAATGCATCATCACAATGTACACAGTAAGGCGGTATAAAGCCTATCTAGATATTACCCCAAATGAAAATGGCTTGGCTTTCACCAGTCAGAAAACAATCTCCACTTCCCATCCTGGGAAGATATTGGATCTACATCATCTTGATTGACATAGGCCTGCTGGGAACTGAACAGTGTGACAGTATCTGAGCTTTGCATTTATTGCAGGCTGTTCTCCAAAGCTTTTACTCTACACAAGCACTAATATACTCGCATAATTTAAAGGAAAGAAACCACATTACCAAAGTTGCATTCATCTCCGAGTTCTCTTCCAAACTTCAGCATAGCTTCTGCCAATAAGGCCTCAGCCTGAGGGTAGCCGGGTCCTTTTTCCTGACCTCGAATTTTTGACATTGTGTTGATCATGTTGAGTTTAGCTCTGGAAGCTGCAAGCAGACCAATAACAGAGTTAAAAAAGGGCAGTAAATGGGGTATAGACTTTATAAGTATTGTATCTTAAACTGCAATAGGTAGAGTACAGGAGAGTTCCCTTGTGTTCTCAAAACAAACAAACAAAAAAGAATTACTAAGCTACTTGTAACATGTTCAAAGTACAGTAGAAGTTGCTGTTGAACATGTATGCCAGATCAACTGAAGATTCACTGTCAAGGTTCAGCAATTTTTTGGAGAGAAGGGGTGAAATCCTGGCCCCACTGATATCAACAGGAATTTTGACATTGACATCACAGGTGCCTTAATTTGACCTGGAATGTTCAGAGTGGAGACCTTATACTGCTCCCTATGAAGTCCATGTCAAGATACCCCTGGATTTCAAGAGAACAAAAAAAAGCCCCAGGAACAGTCTAGGGACTAGTCACTGATACCCATTGCAGCTCAGGGGAGGGGAAAATGAAGGAAGCTCTAAACCATTTACATTCTCCCAGTCTTCAGGTCACTGGGCAACAGTCCAGTCTCAAGGTGCAATCTAGATTGGTTTCCCAAAAGGCTGGTACAGCAGCTGGGGACCAGCAGGGTATACTAACTCCTCTGCCACACTCCCATATGCCCAGTCATATGCCCTATACTGCAGCTGTGATGGAGGAGAGGGGGCACAGAAACCACTATGTTGGCCCTACTACTCTTGGGAAATCCTTAGATAGCCAGTTAAGCCATCACTGCAGCAGCTTTGCATCAGTGGATGACCAAAGATGATGCAGTAGGGGCCAGAATCTGTTCCTCCATATTTCCTAGATGCAATATTTTTCTTTATTTATTTATTGAATATAAAATATATCAAATATTATCTCAGAAAATTTGGGCATATAAAAGCCTGCAATCCCCTTGTTATTTTTACTAGGATTTTGGGAAGACGCCTGGGTTGATATCAAAAAGAAATTGTGTTACAGCTCATATTTTCTCTCCAATACACCGTTGCAAAAAACTCCCCCACCAAAAAACAGCAATTGCTTAAAAAGACACCTGGACTATCAGAATTGATAAAAACAAAAACAAAGATGAAGAAATGAACTAATTCAATAGCCCATATTGTGTGGTGAATGCTGCCACTGCAGAAAGAGTTTGTGAATGGCATATACAGTATGCTTTCATAGAATCATAGAAGATTAGGGTTGGAAGAGACCTTAGGAGGTCATCTAGTCCAACCCCCTGCTCAAAACAGGACCAACACCAACCAAATCATCCCAGCCAGGGCTTTGTCAAGCTGGTCCTTAAAAACCTCTAAGGATGGAGATTCCACCACCTCCCTAGGTAACCCAGTCCAGTGCTCCACCCACCACCCTCCTAGTCAAATAGTGTTTCCTAATATCCAGCCTAGACCTCCCCCACTGCAGTTTGAGACCATTGCTCCTTGTTCTGTCATCTGCCACCACTGAGAACAGCCGAGCTCCACCTCTTTGGAACCCCCCTTCAGGTAGTTGAAGGCTGCTATCAAATCCCCCCCTCACTCTTCTCTTCCACAGACTAAATAACCCCAGTTCCCTCAGCCTCTCTTCATAAGTCACGTGCCCCAGCCCCCTGATCATTTTCGTTGCCCTGCACTGGACTCTCTCCAATTTGTCCACATCCTTTCTGTAGTGGGGGACCCAAAACTGGACGCAATACTCCAGATGTGGCCTCACCAGTGCTGAATAGAGGGGAATAATCACTTCCATTGATCTGCTAGCAATGCTCCTACTAATGCAGCCCAATATGCCGTTAGCCTTCTTGGCAACAAGGGCACACTGCTAATTCATATCCAGCATCTCATCCATTGTAATCCCTGGGTCCTTTTCTGCAGAATTGCTGCTTAGCCAGTCAGTCCCCAGCCTGTAGCAGTGCATGGGATTCTTCCGTCCTAAGTGCAGGACTCTGCACTTGTCCTTGTTGAACCTCACCAGATTTCTTTTGGCCCAATCCTCCAAGTTGTCTAGGTCACTCTGGACCCTATCCCTACCCTCCAGCGTATCTACCTCTCCCCCCAGTTTAGTGTCATCTGAGAACTTACTGAGGGTGCATTGTATTATATTTCTAATTTTGTATTATATTTCTAATATTTCTGATATTTTATTCTATTTCTAATTTTGTCAACTACAATAAATAAGCAACTGTACTATTTTAAATCATTGCACAATAGGAAAAAAAAATTAAACCACAAAACAAACATACATTTAAATATTTCTATGAGTCTGATCTGATTTAAATTCAGACGAGCAAAAGCAATTCAAAATTAAGGATGACATGCCATCTGTAATCCTTTCTGTTGTGCATCAGTATTGCAGCACAGATGCAAGATTATTCAGTATTTGGACACCACAGCAGTACATAAGCACAATGGATCCAAAAAGTATTTTACTCTTCGCTTAATTCACGCTTAGTTGAAATACTATGAATGAAGATCTGGAGACTGCTGCTGCTGCTTTTCACACTGTGGCATTTATGTGCTAAAACCAGGAAATTGTCTAAATACATATTTTGCCTGTGAAGAACATTATGAAAGAGTAGCATATTTTTAGCACAGTGTATGTTTTTGTAAGAGTCTTCTCACTACCCAAAAGTGCCACTGGACCATACTATTCTGAATTTTTGATGCTTCCTGGTCCCAAACTGCTATAGAACTACAGGCAGCAAACTGACAATCCAATGAGAGAGATTCAATTTTAATGAGGTGTCAGCAGCACGCTCCACCTCTATGCTGCAAAAGGGAGCATTCCTATGCAATTGCTGGGTTGGAAGATGACTGACACTTTATTCTCTTAGAGCCTGATCCAAAGTCCATTGAAGTCAATGAAAAGATTCCTGTTGTCTTCAAAGGGCTTTGAATCAGGTCCTTAATGTGCCAGGGTACAAAAAAAAAAAAAGCAGTCTGCTAGCCCTCATGTTACCCCCCCGGCTAATGATCCTGAGATGGGCGAGGAGAAGAAAAGAAGCTGGGGAACTATGGGAAAGAAAAGAGATGAGGGCTCTGACAACTGAGCATAATGGAGAAAACAGAACAAGGGATAAAAGATAGGAGAGAAAATATTGGAGCATGAGGAAAGAAAAGGTACAAATAGCAGAGAAAGGGAACGGTGAAGAGAAAGACAAAGAGGAGGCAGTAAGTTGTATTTAAATGGGAAACAAGGGGAATGTTTTTAAGAAAGAAAAGTAGAGAGAGACAGGAAAAGGAGAAAAATACAAGAGAATAAATAAAAGGAAGGGGCACACTCTGGCCAGATAGGAAGGCGGGGAGAGGGGGAATCAAAAGCAGAGAACAGAATTGTCAAGGCTGATTCCCCACTCTGGCACTTCGAGTGCAGAAGGTGGGGGCCCACAAGGATTCTAAAAATGAATACTGGCCACTCCAGGTTTGTATTAACTCCCAAGGTTACAGTTTCTCTCTGACCTTGCCTGGGTAGATGCTGCCACAACCCAAGTGGTGCAAAGGGGTGCAAAAAACCCCTTTGGACCCAGGAAGGAGCACTTGGGAATTCCTCCCTGTGGGGTACCCTCAAGCCCTTTCACACCCCCACCTCTCCGGGGAAGAGCTGAGAAGAAAACAAAGGAAATCAGCTGTTGCCAGCAGCTAATTAACAACATATGCACAAACCTCTTAGGATACCAAAAATCCAATACTGTACTTAAAAAAAGATAAATTTTATTAACAACAAAAAGAAAGAAAATACCGTGTATACTCATTCATTAGCCCATTCGTTTATAAGCCGACCCCCTAAAATAGGTAGGTAAAATGGATAGGTAAAAATAGCAAAAACTGTATGACCCTTTCATAAGCCGACCCTATATTTCAGGGGTTGGAAAACTTTGGCTCCTGGCCCGTCAGGGTGAGTCGCTGGTGGGTCGGGACGTTTTGTTTACTTCGAGTGTCTGCAGGCATGGAGCCCCTCAGCTCCCTGTGGCCGCGGTTCGCCGTTTGCAGCCAATGGGAGCTGCGGGAAGTGGCTGGGAACGGCGAACCGCGGCCACAGGGAGCTGAGGGGCTCCATGCCTGCAGACACTCCAGGTAAACAAAACTACAATGTATTAGATCAAGGATTAGCAACTTTTGGCATGAGGCCCGCCAGGGTAAGTACCCTGGCGGGCCGGGCCGGTTTGTTTACCTGCCGCGTCTGCAGGTTCGGCCGATCACGGCTCCCACTGGCCACGGTTCGCCACTTCAGGCCAATGGGGGCGCCGGGAAGCAGCGTGGGCCGAGGAATGTGCTGGCCACCGCTTCCTGGGCTGCCCCCATTGGCCTGGAGTGGCAAACCGCGGCCAGTGGGAGCCGCGATCAGCCAAACCTGCGGACGCGGCAGGTAAACAAACTGGCCCGGCCCGCCAGGGTGCTTACCCTGGCAGACCGCGGGCCCAAGGTTGCCGATCCCTGTATTAGATATTCAATTCAATGATTCTATAGAGTTTAAAATCATCAAATTTTGGTGTAGACCCATTTATAAGCCGACCCCCGCTCTTTGATGAGTCACTTTTTTACCAAAAATATTCGGCTTATGAACGAGTATATATGGTACATCTGGAACTTAGGCTTTTGCTAGATTTAAAAAACCCAGTTAAAAAAATTAAACATCAAGAATAACTGAGGTCCAGCTTAAAGGTTACAAGCAAAACAAAAGCACTTGGGATTAGCACAGAGGAGTCCACAAGCCAATAAGAAATAAACAGAGATAAACCTAATTGTGTCTTTCTAGACATTTTCTGATCTACTTACATATCTGCGGTTTCAAATGAGTAGTCTCTAGGTATGATCTGATGGTTTTTCATACCTGGCTTAAAGCTGCTTATAGCATTGCTGCTCTGTGTCTCCTCTCTCCAGAGAACAACCACAGACAATGGGAAAGTTTTTTCCCCAATTTTAAAAAGTTCTAGCCCTCCCATTGGCTCTTTTGGTCAGGTGCCCACTCCCTTCCTTTTACCTATGGGCTTTTTTAACCCTTTATAGGTAAAGCAAGTAGAGAACAGCTACTAACAGGGATTTTACAGCTAAGTGGCCGGCTGGGTGTTCACAAAAGGGAGCTACTCCCCCCCTTCATTTATCACAAGAATGATGAAATGGAGATGAAAAGGAGAGTAGGGGAAGGGAACAAATAGATGAACAATAGAGGAAAGCAAGTATGACAAATACATTCATTAATTCATACAATTATGAAGCCAGAAAGGACCATTGTGATCAAAAACATGTCACCTGTAAAGGAATTTGAACCCTGGATCTGCAGATTAAGAAATTGATTCTCTACCAAGTGAGGGATCCATATAAATCCATGTTCCTACATTTCACAACCTGCTGACATGATACTAAACACAAACACAGTCTGTGTCTGCACAGTGTTTAATGTTGTATTCTAACACAATGTAATTTTCCAGTGTGTACAGACCAGTTCTCCATATCTCATTCACTTTGGCAGAGAACTCACAACACTGAAATATATAAATAAGAATAACAATCAGTTTAAAAAGCTGCCATATTAGGAATTTAAAACAAACATCGCCAGCGGCTTCAATTTCTCACTCTTTATATCTGATGTCACATTCCTTCTGCATTACTTTTTTTAAGTTAGCCACATTCAACCCTGAACTTTCATCCTATTCATTTTTTGTCCCCTTCAATCTCCCGTTAGGTTATTTTCATGGTTAGGCAGTTCTATAATGATTTTTTTTCCCATTTGTGATATCCTCAAACCCAACTTCCCTTTCAGCAAATTCACTGCTCTTCTGTTAACAATATGCTTTCTTTTCCCTGGAGTGTGACTTCATTAGCTTTCGAGTAAGGCAGATCGGTAATGCAAAATCAAGCTAACCACACCATCATGAAAAGCTTGTCCTATTTCCCATTTCTTCGTTCCAAGTATATACCAATGCCAGGTAAAAGATTTTTTTAAAATTTGATATTAAAAACTAACTGTCAAACTCAAGCTTTGCTAAACTCTCACATCCCAGCCTGCAGAATCAGATCTCCTCAGGGTGCATCATATTAATCAGTAGAGCTCTACTTCATCTCAACCTTCCCCCCCTCCCCCAACAAAAAATATTTTATCCAAGAAAACAAGTTTGTGCAGAAAAAGTTTGTCTCCTTAGAAATTTTCTGAATTTTCAATGAAAATCAAAATCCAAGCCAAATAGGAAATGTTTCTGTTTACAAAAAACAATAAACCTGTGTGTTTTGTTTTCTGAAAGCTGGCACTTTTGTGGTATCTCATCAAAAAACAAAACCAAAAACTAATTGTAAGAGGAAATTTGGGGGAATTTTAATTCTGGGAGAAAAAAATGGTGTTTCTCAACCAGTTCTATTTACTAAGCAGATTTCCAATGAAGCCATGGCCAGATTCATTGCTAGCTCCAGTTGCTTTATGCCTCTCCTGCTTTGCAAAGCAACTGTAACCAAGCAGTTAAGTTGGGTGTATGGCTACCTTTGCAGTGCAAGATAGCTGTAGAGCAGCCAGAGCTTGTGGCTGAATCTGGATCACACTGTTGAATGCCTCAGGCTTGAAAGGAGCTAACAATTTTACCACTATGTCCATAACATGTATCAACCTTATTGCTTTCTCTGCAGAGTGCTTGTTGATGATGATGAGCAATGAAGCTTTGGACCCTGTAATAAACAGTGCTCCATCAGTTGACATAAAAAACACGTTAATTACCATTTTCTTCTGTTTAGTGCTTCTTAAACTCATAAATATCCTTCTCTCCAGGTTTCATCGTCAGTGGCAGTGTCATCAGATTCTTTACTGCTGTGGTCTTACACACAAATATCTCCAATTAAGCTGTGCCAGTCACATTCTTTGATTCATCAAATTGGAGGGAATCTGTATCATGCAGATTCAAGTAATTTTCCAGTAGTTAGAAGACCGCCAGTGATGCAGCATTCCTAGTCACTATATTTGCACACAATTGTATGTCATTAACTGAAAACACAGGGCCTAATTTTCCTCTCATGCTAGTTTTACACTGGCATAACTCCATTGACTTCAGTGGAGTTGTCACTGATTTGCACTGGGGAAAGTGAAAGGAGAATCAAGCCCTTAATTTCATGGGTTATTTTGGAAATCTTTGAACCGGGTTTGAATTGTTTAAGTTACTGCCTCATTTATGACTGCACCATCAGTGACTACTTTCTCAAGTTTGGCAAGTTCTGAAAGGTCTTTCAGTGGCAGCCTTCTATTCTTTTAATAGTTTTTAAATAATGTCTGCTAAGTAATCAAAGATCATTTACGGCCTAGCTTTGCAGACTCCACTTCCAATTCCAGTCTGCAGACTAGTAAGAGTGGCATTGGTTTAGCATGAAAGAGGGACACACTCCTCCACCAGTAGGGTTACCATATTTAAAAAATAAAAAAAGAGGACACTCCACAGGGCCTTGGCCCCGCCCCTTTCCCACCCCGGCCCCGCCCCAACTCCGCCCCTTCCCTGCCCCAACTCCGCCCCTTCCCCCAAAGTCCCCGCCCTAACTCCGCCCCCTCCCCTGAGCGCCCCGCATTCCCCCTCCTCCCTCCCAGCCACGCAAAAAATGGCTGCCCGAGCGCTACCGGCTTCACGGTTTGCCGGGCAGCCCCCAGACCCTGCGCCCCCAGCCGGCGCTTCCCCAGTGCAGCTGGAGCCCGGGAGGGGAAGAGCCCGGCCGGGGGCGCAGGGTCTGGAGGCTGCCCGGCAAACTGTGAAGCCGGTAGCGCTCGGTCTTCGGGCAGCCCCCATGCCTCCGGACCCTGCGCCCCCGGCCAGGCACTTCCCCTCCCGGGCTCCGGCGGCTGCTGTGCTCCCTGAACTCGTGGGCTCTGTAAGCGCTGAGCTGCCCAAGCACTACCGGCTTCGGGCAGCCCCCATGCCTCTGGACCCTGCGCCCCCGAAGCCCGGGAGGGGAAGTGCCTGGCCGGGGGCGCAGGGTCCAGAGGCATGGGGGCTGCCCGAAGCCGGTAGCGCTCGGGCAGCTCGGCTTTTACAGAGCCCAGGAGTCAGGGAGCACAGCAGCCCCCGGCGCCCGCTCTAAGGTAAGCCAGGGAGTATTTTTCCCGGACATGTTCAGCTTTTTGGAAATTCCCCCCGGACGGGGGCTTGATTACCAAAAAGCCGGACATGTCCGGGAAAAACCGGACGTATGGTAACCCTATCCACGAGCCTTGTCAGCAATCCCTCATGTTCCCCACTGTTCACGAAAACCAACTGTTTGGTTTCTATTTGGAAGATCGAGCTCAGTCACTCATGATCCCATTTGGCTTGCTTATCTCTGAACAAGAAGTTACCGCAATCCTCTGCTGCTCCCTTCCCCAATTCATTGCCAGGGTCTCTTTCCCTCCCCACCACTGGCAGTGACTGCAGTGAGGAAGGGCAGCTACCTGAACAATACAGGACAGCTTCATTACACTGTCTCTTCTCCACATAAGCTCACTGTAGGGCAAAAAGAGCTGCTGTAGCCCCTTGTCCCTTCTCCCCGTCCTCTGCAGGCTAGGCTGGCCAGCCCTGCATCTTCCTTTTTACATTCAGAGTGTGAAGACCTGAGGAGAGGGAAGAGACAGGGAAACAGATAATTTGCCCCATTCACAGGCCAGGGATCTTCACCCTCTTCCTTCAACTTGAAGGGCCTGCAATTCTGCTCTGTTGCATTCCCCTCACTTGGCTGCATTAGCTGGTCTCTCTCGGTCAGACACTGCAAGGGAGCTGCAGAGAGAGCGGCCTGCTCTTTTGGCTAGAGGGGTGAGATATAAAGTGATTTTGCTTAAAACATTTATCTGACCTAACTGCACCACCTCAGCCAGAAGACATTCAACTCTCTCTCCCTCTCTGAAATAGAATGTCTCCTGTTAACTCAGCCCTAAACCTCCTAGTTCTAGTTTATACACTGCATTCATGCTCTATTACATGGAGCAGGGACTAGAGGTCCAGTGTCTAGTTCTCCCCTCAGTCTTTCCCTTTCGCAAATCTCTCAGGTCTCAACCCTGCACCCATTAAAAGTAATGGGAGTTTTGCAATTGATTCAGCACGAGGAGGAACAGGCCCCTGGCCAGTCACTGAAATGGGGATAATAAATAACAATAATAATAATCCCCATCTCATAGCGATATTGTGAGCCTCCAATTCCCAACTGTTCAAATGTGCTGAGTGCAGCCTCTGAGACTGTGGTGGCTCGCATGGAAACAGCTTCCAGCCCCACAGAGAAGTAAGCACTTCATAAAGAAAATAACTTTCCTATTCTCCTCACAGCACAATTTGAGTCAATACTCGAACATGAGTAGAATAGAGGCATCTACTTTGTTAACTGCAGGGTTTTTGTTTGAATCAAAAGTAGTTTCAGTCGGAGTCACAGCTCCTCACCTCTCAGCAGCAGGCAGCATGGTGAAGTAAAAACTGACAGTGCTGACTGCCACACAGATTGGACTTTCTAGGAGTTAGGGATGTTATTTATTTAGGCTATGACGATAACCATAGGAGTTCTGTTAGCAGCTCTCCCTGCTGCTAGCAGAGAACTACCAAAAATGTAGAAATGCAGCCGCTAGCAGGATAGGGCACTCCCAGGCATAACTCCTCACCTTTGCTGTAACCACCAGCTGTGCCTTTCCCACCCAGTGTTATGGTGGGAGGCAGGCTCCTGCAAGATTCCTGCCTGTGTCACGGTGTGGGGCAGAGGAAAGGAACCACACGCCTGTGTCATAGTATGAGGACATCTACCCACCAACCCCCTGCTGACCACTTCTGTGTCATGGTACACAACAGGAAGGAGGAAAGGTGGTAGCAGGGAGACCATTCCAAACCCCTCTGCCCTCTCCTGTGCACTTCTAGGGGGAAGAGACTTCTGTGAATATATAAAGTTGAAATAAAAACGTGTGTGGGGAGCTGCCTAAAGTGGGAATTGAACCCACAAGTGAAGACTGCACTGCATAGCAGCACCCCAGGGCTCTAACTGCTTTTGTCAGTAGGCTTGCTAGTAATCAGCTTTCTCCAGAAAGCCTCATGGCAGGGTAGGGGCAGTCAGAGAAGTAATGACAATATGTTAGCTGTCTATTAATTATACATGTTTTACATCACTGTTAGATTCACTGGTCTACAATTTTTGAGAAGTCGTCTGCTTCAGAGATAAAATGTGCTATTTATTATGTATTTTGATGTGCTGAATTCAAATATGACAATTAAAACAACTGATTGGCTACTGTTTCTAAGATATTTAAGTTTTTACATTTTATGTCTATGTATATTGTGTAGATAGTAGAGTTTTAATCATAAATTGTAAACCTAGGTCTTTTCATGTGTTTATGGTTGCTTTACATGATAATATTTCACCTGTCCTCTTTATGTAACACTTTAAAAATCAGCAAAAGGGTTATATAAATAAAATTTATCATGAAACAAAAGGCAAAAAACTATTCTGTACATAGTTTAGTCCTATTCAGTGTCTACTCGGCACTTCTTGGCTTGTCTCTTGTATTCATTAAATGGAGCATCTCTTGTCACTGACCAGCAATAGTCTGCAAGCATTGATGGGCTCCATTTGCCCTGATAGCGTTTCTCCATTGTTGCAATGTCCTGGTGAAATCGCTCGCCGTGCTCGTCGCTCACTGCTCCGCAGTTCGGTGGAAAAAAATCTAGATGAGAGTGCAAAAAATGTATCTTTAGTGACATGTTGCAACCAAGGCTTTTGTATGCCTTGAGGAGGTTTTCCACCAACAACCTGTAGTTGTCTGCCTTGTTGTTTCCGAGAAAATTTATTGCCACTAAATGGAAGGCTTTCCAGGCCGTCTTTTCCTTGCCACGCCGTGCATGGTCAAATGCATCATCTCGAAGAAGTTCACGAATCTGAGGACCAACAAAGACACCTTCCTTTATCTTAGCTTCACTTAACCTTGGAAATTTTCCACGGAGGTACTTGAAAGCTGCTTGTGTTTTGTCAATGGCCTTGACAAAGTTCTTCATCAGACCCAGCTTGATGTGTAAGGGTGGTAACAAATCTTCCTTGATTCAACAAGTGGTGGATGCTGAACACTTTTCCTCCCAGGCTCCAATGACTGTCGGAGTGGCCAATCTTTTTTGATGTAGTGGGAATCTCTTGCACGACTATCCCATTCACAGAGAAAACAGCAGTACTTTGTGTATCCAGTCTGCAGACCAAGCAAGAGAGCCACAACCTTCAAATCGCCACAAAGCTGCCACTGATGTTGGTCATAGTTTATGCACCTCAAAAGTTCTTTCATGTTGTCATAGGTTTCCTTCAGATGGACTGCATGACCAACTTGAATTGATGGCAAAATATTGCCATTATGCAGTAAAACAGCTTTAAGACTCGTCTTCGATGAATCAATGAACAGTCTCCACTCATCTGGATCGTGAACGATGTTGAGGGCTGCCATCACACCATCGATGTTGTTGTAGGCTACAAGATCACCTTCCATGAAGAAGAATGGGACAAGATCCTTTTAATGGTCACGGAACATGGAAACCCTAACATCACCTGCCAGGAGATTCCACTGCTGTAGTCTGGAGCCCAACAGCTCTGCCTTACTCTTGGGTAGTTCCAAATCCCTGACAAGGTCATTCAGTTCACCTGGTGTTATGAGGTGTGGTTCAGAGGAGGAGGATGGGAGAAAATGTGGGTCCTGTGACATTGATGGTTCAGGACCAGAAGTTTCATCCTCTTCCTCGTCTGACTCAAGTGAGAATGATTCTGGTGCATCAGGAACCGGCAGTCCTTCTCATTGGGGTACTGGGCGTATAGCTGATGGAATGTTTCGATAATGCACAGTCCACTTTTTCTTCTTTGACACACCTTTCCCAACTGGAGGCACCATGCAGAAGTAACAATTGCTGGTATGATCTGTTGGCTCTCTCCAAATCATTGGCACTGCAAAAGGCATAGATTTCCTTTTCCTGTTCAACCACTGGCGAAGATTTGTTGCACAAGTGTTGCAGCATATGTGTGGGGCCCACCTCTTGTCCTGATCTCCAATTTTGCAGCCAAAATAAAGGTGATAGGCTTTCTTAACCATAGTGGTTATACTGCGCTTTTGTGATGCAAAAGTCACTTCACCACAAACATAGCAGAACTTATCTGCATTGTTCACACAAGTACGAGGCATCTCTGTTCACTTTGGCTAAACAGAAATGTATCCCTTTGCAAAATCAAACACTGACAAATAAGAGAGCACAACACTGTATGATTTCTAGACTGATATAGGGCAATTTGTTCAGCAGAGTGATGTAAGCTTCGTTATGATTGCATCATCCATGACTTCTAGGAATAACATGATGCAATTCATATCATGTAGGACGCAATACCAGCTTCAGATTGCATCATTCATTGTTTTGCCTAAAAAGCAAGTACTGTCCAAACCCAGTCATAGATTTATTCATAGATCCAGTCAAAGATGTATTTTAAATTGAGATCCCTTCCCTTTATAACTCACTTATCCTCCGCCATTCCCAAGTCAAGGGTCGTATATACTGACCCAATAGCATATCTTGAAAACTAGAGCCAATCAACAATTTTAAGCATCATTTTCGTTCTCAGTGACCCAGAATTAGTAAAGTTTGACTACATTTATTTCAGAAGCATTTTGGCTGTAGAGCAGTGTTATTGATCTGTTTCACACAGCATATGGAATTCTTACAGGATTCATATATAGTGTTGATACATTACATATGACTCAAATGTTCCAGCTCTATAATATTTAAAATAGATTTTTATGATTTTGCCTTGGTTCCTCTTGGTTAAGCTGCCTGCCTGTTGCAAGTGCTGTCTGTTCTTTCTGTCTGACCTCTGCAAGCCAACCATTGCAACACTCATAAATGGACCATTCTATCACACTAGCTCAGTGTTTCTCAATGACCAGGGTTCCTGAGATGTCCCTGACACAGTGCAGGAAGGCAGCAAGCCTATCCGTGGTATCAAAAAGGTTGAGAAACACTGCAGTAGTATATCCTTCCACCAAACCTGAGGCTTCTGAGTGCCTGTAGCACCAATCTGACAATGAGCTCCATGCTGACAGACCCTGCACAAGCATGGAGCCTTACTAAAGCATTGTGCAGCACCAAGGCCCGAGGAGGGAATCCTGTAAGGTGTGGCAGCCATGTGTGCATTTTTAAACATGGAGGAATGATTTTCAGAAGTAACTTGGGGTTCTTCAGATTTTGGGTACTCAACTCAAGAGATCTTTAAAGGGACTGATTTTTCAGAAAGTGCTGGGCATCTGGCCTCTGCAAATCCGCCCCTTTTAGATGACTCAGGTTGGACCCCAAGAGACTGAGGCACCTCAAAATCATTCACACTGCTGAGAATCTTGGCCAGAATATAACCAATGTAGGCTCCCATTCAGCAAGTATTTCCTGAACTATGTATTAGAATCACATTTGTAAGATCTGATTTTGTTTCTCCTTTTTCTGTTTATATATGTTAATGGTCATATTTGCCCGTTTGCAGAAGTAAGACCCACAAAACAGGAAGATATGACACCTTAATACTCACTCACTAAAGGAGAATGAAGATTGGCCATCTACCCTCATAAGAAATTTGTCTGGTTAATGGCCTTTTATTTTATTTTACGCTATGGCAGATGTCTATACACTTCCACAGACACACAAACCCATTCAGCTGTTAGCTAATTACTGCACAACAAATAATATTTATTCAAATGAAAGCAACAAGTCCCAGGAACTGAGTCTTATGTCACACAAACTGGTTTAATACTACTGCAACATCACTGACTTCATAGTGATTTCAGCAGAGTTACAACTGGTGTATACAAGATCAGAATCAGCCTCTAGGTTCTTCCACGATGCAGACTTTTTAGCAGGGTAATGAGAGAGAGAGGAAGGATAGTCTAATGGCTAGGGCACTCTAGGACTTGGGGGACCTGAGTTCAAGTCCCTGCTCTACTACAGACTTTCTGCATGACTTTGGGCAAGTCACTTAGGCACTCTGGGTCTCAATTCCCTGCTTATAAAATGGGGCTTATAGCAGTTCCACACCTTACAGAGTGTTTTATGAAGATGAATACATTAACCATGATGCGGAGCTCAGATAAGATGGCAATGGGAGGCACATACGTATCTAAGATAGATAGAACAGGTCTTAGCGCACTAGTTTGGGAACAGAGGAGCAAAGGGTACATCTACACTGGAATAAAAGACCTATGGCACAGCCATGGGTGGCCCAGGTGAGCTCGCTCAGACTTGTGGGGCTAAAAATTGCTGTGTAGTCATTCAGGCCTGGACTGGAGCCCGAGTTCTGGGGGACCCCCCTGCAGGGTTCCAGACTTGGGCCTGAATGTCTACACAGCAATTTTACAACCCCAGTCCCACGACCCTGAGTCAGTTGACCCGGAGCAGCCACAGGTGTTTAATTGCTATGTATACATACCTACAAAGGTTAAATGATTTGCCCAGGAAATCTGTGGCAAAGCAGTGATTGGAACCCAAGTGTCTCAAGTACCAGGCTACTGCCTTAACCAATGGACCACCTTTTCTCTCAGGACTTCCTTCTTCTGATTTTATTCCTGTCTGGCATTTACATATCCTTTAAAACAACCCACTGAAAGCTAAGCAACAGCTTTCCAGACTAAATTGAACTTGGACAGCCACACTTTTCATATGTACTGGCTTGCCCAAGTTCTTCTCATAGTAAGTCATTGGTGTTACTGGGAGACTGCTGTGGCTGTGTATGATCTTACGGGAACCCCTGATGGAAAAGGTTTAAGAGACATGAAGCCCAAAGGAAATACTTTAGCTATCCCTGTGGAAAAGTTTGGCTTATCCTGGGTAGCTCAATAGAGATGTCTGCTCAGGGTACAGTGGCAGTTAGAAAAGGAAACTGGATGTGTGAGGTCTGTTAAAAAAATGCAGTTTGTTTGAAGGCATTACAGTGGCAATGGAACACTTTTTTGACACTGCTACGTTCACCTGAATTTAAGAAACATGTAGGCTGGAATTTTCAAAGAAGTCTGGGTGAATTAGGTATGTGTGGATGAGTTGGCTACCCCCATGTCCCCTCTTGTGGCTGGGTGCCTCTGCTCTGCCTTTATTCTCCCTCTTCCATGCCCTTTTACAGAGACCCCACACACTTGCTTGTCCAATCACCACCCTTATAGGGGCTTAGGTTTATTCAGATAACTCAAAAGTAGAACTCAGAGTCCAAGGCATGGCTCTTACCTCGGAGCCTGGTGAGTGAAAGGGTTCCTTCATCTAGCCTTTTCCCTTTTTTCAGTGAATTTTTAGGAGGTGATCCACCCGGGTTTCGGCTTGCCACTGTCCTGCTCGGAGCTAACTCCCCTGTAGACTTACAGAGTCAGCTCTCTCAAGCAACTGCTTCAGCTCTCTTATAAAGGAACTAGCTGCTTGTGGTTCTCTCCCCTCACCAGGTGTCTCTGGTTAGCTCATCAGGCAAGCCTACCAGGTTTCAAGTCTCCTGCTGGCATCTCCCACTCACTCCCTTTTCTCTCTCATAGTGCTCAGAACCACATCAAATTTCAATGGGAACAGGGTGCTGAAGTCCCTTTGGTTCCTTTGAAAGTCTGAGCCATAACTGAGATTGAAAACAGTCAGATAAGAGCAACAAAGATGGTTTACATATGAAGGGAGAGGCAAAAATTAGGATTATTCAGTCTTGAAAGAAAGGAAGAGTTAGGTGGATTGATTTAAAGGTGAAGTTCAAAGGGTTTGCTTTTCAAATTTGTTTGTTTTAAATCTCCAAGATTCCAAAAGTTGATAAACAATATGTAGCCATTGCTCACAAATGTATTGAGTGCTGTATATGAACAAAAAATTACCCTAAAATATTTGCTGCCTTGCTAAGGGCCCGAGATATAAACCCTTTGGTCTCAATGGAAGTCTTTCTACTGACCTCACTGGGCTTTGGATCAGGCTATAAGGGTACCTTTACACAGGAACAAAAGACCTGCGGCATGGCCACAGCTGGCCCAGGCCAGCTAACTCAGGCTCAGGGGCTAAAAATTGTCACATAGATATTGATGGAGCCCAAGTTCTGGGACCCTCCATCCTCGCGGGGTCCCAGAACTTGGGCTCCAGCCTGAGCCCAAATGTCTACACAGCAGTTTTTCAGCCCTGGAGTCTGAGCCCCATGAACCTGAGTCAGCTGACCTCGGCCAGCACTGTTTTTTTAATCCCTGTGTAGACATCCCCTAGACAATGAAAAATTTAGAACTGTATAGTTCCAGGTTTCTCCCAGGCTTGAAATAACTTTCCCATTCTAAACCCCTATCTTGATTTCCCTGATGCCACTCACAAGGTAGGAGTCTCAGGTTCTTTTTGGGAAGATAATTTTATTAAAATACAGTGACAGCTACACTTTAAAGTAACACTCGCTCAGTGGGTAGCATTAGATTATAACTCAGGTTACATGGGTTCTAGTCCCAGCTTTACCACTGTATGACTCTCAGCAAATTACTTTCCCACCCTATGCCTAAGTTTTCCTATCTATAAAATGGAGAAAATGATTTATTGATAAAGCACTGAGATTTACTGGTGAAACATATTATGTAAGAGGTAGGCATGATTATCATCTCCTTTTTTGCAATCTTATAATCAAGTTTTTAACTTTCAGCAAAACCTTTTCAGTTCACTTTTAAAATCATGATGCAAAAATTAATCAGCCTCTACTTTCTACATTGTCCCATAACAGGAGAGTGGAGGATCAGTGAATTTAATTATAATCAAATCTCATGCTCAGACACTGCAGTAGCCAGGAGAAAGTATCTGCAATGAAACTGATACAACAGATTAACCTTCCTGGCAACCTCCTTTCTTAAACAACTACCCAAACCATCCTGAAATGTATTGAGTGCAACTCTATTTCACCTGTTTTAGGAAATGACCTCAGTTAAACAAGTAATTGTTGTAAGGTCTTCGAATGGTCACATGAGATAGACTTCACCAAGCTCGGCTGAAAATTCAGGAGAACCCCACACCACTTCTTCACCCACATTTTAACTCTCAATGTAGCCTACACTGATTAATTGCTGGCTACTGGGAAGGATAGAAAACTATACTTTATAATTTGATATGGATGGCTGTAATTCTGAATGATCTGATGCTACTATTGGCACAGCTGGCCTTGGTATTACAGAAACCAACAATACCACCTGATCTCATTTAATGTATTTCACTCCAACGTAACTCCATTAACTTTGTGTTAATCCTAATTGACACCAGCATAACTGAGATCAGAATCAAGCCATGTATGTGCAAGACAGACACATACACACAATACACTGAAACATACTCCACCGGGGTATACAAAAAAAACTAGTTCCCAAGAGAAGGGTGGTTAAGTAGTTACAGTGGCAAAGGCTACTGACAAATTATCCTCTAAACTGGAACAACCAAGAAAAGGTAAATATCTTTAAAGCATTCTGCGACTCGCTTAGAAGTTTCATTACCTGGGTTGGGCTGAAGATATTCTACTGTCTTGGTCATTACTTCCATCACAGCCCTGCTGGTGACATCTACTTTCTGAAATTAAAATGAGAAGAACATAAAAAGAAGAGAAAGACAAGATAGACAAAAGTGAAATTTTGAAGAAAACTCATTTTTCTTCTTCTTAGGTTTATTCCCCTGAAGATTCTCGTTGGGGAAGGTGCGTGACAAGTGCAGCAGTGGTGCTGGGCGGTGCGATAATAAGCTAACATACCTGGTGAACTGTTATACTGCACAAACAAGCCATCATCTGAGTTGGAGCAGAACCACATGTTTGTAGGCCCTGGTTCCCAAGGAGATTTCAAACACTAAGCAGCAATGAGAGCGGAGCAGTGGTGAAAAGAGATCTTTTTCTTCAAGGGAGACCTGGCCATGGTAATCCATACCTCCCCGCTGGACTACTAGTTTCTCTATGTCTGACCATTTAACTCCCTGCAGTTGGTCTCCTGAGAGAGCCTGATTGGTGAGCTGCTGTCACACCAGTACATCATACCCTGCACAGGCTTCCCAGCCAAATGCCTCTTTTCTCTAGCTAGTGATGCCAGACTCAAATACCCCTCCTCATTTTACAGTCAGCTGAACAATCTGCCTCTGGAGATTAACTGAAACCATATTATATAAATCCAGAAAAACATGCTGCCCTTCTTTAGAATCAGCTGACATGTTCTCACTTGAATGATGGCAGAAGTTTGTTACTGTGCAAAGGTCCTGCAGCGGCAATATAACCTCAACATATTGGCTGCTGTAAGAAGTCTGCCATGCACTTGGGGTTTTGTGGCTCTTTGGATAAGAGCAGGAAGTTATCCTGAGTAGTCTCACTTTCTTTTCACAAAAGCAGCAATTCACAAAACTACCAATATATTTATTTTGACTTTATAAATACACCTGTAACACAACAAAGAACAAATGATAGGCCATGCTGAAAAACATCTCAGAAATACCTCTCCCCAGCATGCTTTCACCTTCACAGTTATGTTGGGACTCTGGCTTTGTTTCCAAGATTTGAATTGTGTTCGTAGTAAACTTTTCTATTATAATTGCTCATATTTTTGGAGTCAGTGAGCTCTCATGTACCTTTTTGATATCTGTTCTTGCACCCATTTTCTTTAAAAACACTTAATTGTTTTTAATGTGATGGGAGCATTTTCTAATTGTATCTTCTCCAGAAGCTTTTCAATAACGTTGTATTGGGGAAAATATGTGTAACTATATTTTATATGTTTAAAGAAATACTTATTTTATAATTTATTTCTTTAACAAGAAGAAAAGAACAGTTTGAGATCCCAGATCTGTAAGGGCCAGATGAATTTGATTCTGAGCATCCTCAACACCCACTGACTTCCTTGGGTGTTCCAGGTAAACAGCACTTGCCAGGGGCTACGCAACACCTCTGAAGATCAGGTCCAAAGAGAAATATGTTGCTCTTAGTCTGCTTCCGTTGATCTGTGGCTCTCTATTACGTATTGTGCATGCTGCACTTATGCAAATACCTTGTTGTACTTCTCTACAGTGAGCCTCTCCTACAGTACATCTTCTGTCCTGTGGAGTGAATTTCTCCAAACAGTACATTTTTATTTAAAAAAATAACACCTGAGATGAGCTAGTCACAGCTTCCTCTGCCTGCTCTCCCTCCCATTTTATCTTGTCTTTATCATCTGCCAGCTCTGGCTCCCTCCCAATAGCAAAGGGCAGCAGGGAACTGGTGGCTCAGAGTAACAGGAGTAGCTGAACTTCCTGGTAGTGAGCCCAGAAGTGGCTCTGTGTTGAAGAGCTGAGTAGCAGAGGTTGTAAAGCAGGCAGGGACTGTGCATCAGGGGACAGAATACTTCCAGTGTTTACTGAAGGGCTGGAAGCAGGTATCTTGGATAATGAAGAAAGACAGGAGAGGAGTTTTCTCTGCTCCAATCCCTCACTTTAGCATTCTCAAGAAGAGTAATCTCATCCTTACGTTTCTAAGGGCATGGCTACACTTGTGAGTTAGAGCGCATTAAAGCAGCCCCGTGCGCTCTAACTCACGATGCGTCCACACTGGCAAGGCACATAGAGCGCCCGGACTCCGTGGCTAGAGCGCTCCTGGTACTCCACCTCGGCGAGTGGAATAACATTTGATGCGCCCCTGCTGGAGAGCTGCAGCGCCAGTGTGGACGCCCTGGTCTGTTAATGTGCTCTGATCGGCCTCCAGAAGTGTCCCACAATGCCTGTTCTAGCCACTCTGGTCATCAGTTTGAACTCTACTGCCCTGCCCTCAGGTGACCAACCGTCAGACCCGCCCTTTAAATTCTCTGGGAATTTTGAAAATCCCCTTCCTGTTTGCTCAGCAAGGCGTGGCGTGCTCTCAGTGCATCTTTCCAGGTGACCATGCCTCCACGTGCCAGGCGATCCCCAGTATGGAGCAATGGCAAGGTGCTGGACCTCATCAGTGTTTGGTGGGAAGGAAGCTGTCCAGTCCCAGCTGCGCTCCAGCCGTAGGAATTACGATACCTTCGGGCAGATATCAAGGGACATGATGGAAAGGGGCCATGACCGGGACGCACTGCAGTGCAGGGTTAAAGTGAAGGAGTTGCGGAATGCCTACTGCAAAGCCTGTGAGGCAAACTGCCGCTCTGGTGGTGCCCCCACAACCTGCCGTTTCTACAAAGAGCTGGTTGTGATACTTGGGGGCGACCCCACCTCCACTCCGAGGACCACCATGGTCAGAGCCCAGTTCAACAAGGCAGGCGGAGGAGGAGGAAAGCGGGAGCGAGGGTGCTGAGGAGGAGGAAGACACCCCGGAATCCCTAGATGCATGCAGCCAGGAACTGTTCTCAAGCTAGGAGGAAGGTAGCCAGTCACAACAGCCAGTGCTTGGGGAAGGACAAACACCAGAGGAGGTTCCCGGTAAGCGGCTTTTATTTTGGGAAGGAAGTTATTTGGTGCAGGCTCTTGGGGCGAGGAGGATTAGGGCTGCATGCATGCCTAGATGAGGAATAGGGCATTTATGTGCTCTCTCACATCACGGTAATTGGCCTCAGTGATCTCTTCAAAGGTCTCATCCAGGAGTTGGGCAATGCGCTTGCGCGGGTTTCTTGGGAGAGTCACTGTGGTCCTTGTCCCAGTCAGGCTAACACGTTCACGCCACTGTGCCGTGAGGGGCGGGGGGACCATTGCTGCACACAGGCAAGCTGCGTATGGGCCAGGGCAGAAGCCGCATTGCAGTAGAAGACCCTCCCTTGCTTCCCAGGTCACCCTCAGCAGTGAGATATCTTCCAGGACGAACCCCTGTGGAAAATGTGGAGACAGTGTTCAATATAGGGGCCCCCTGCAGCTGTTGGCTCTCCCCAAGGCACAGAAACCCAGAGGACAGTAACGGCCGTGAAACAATCAGTCCCCCTTGACCCTGTGCTTACTCACCATTTTGGGGCTCCCATGGGTTATTTGCGCTCTCTTTGGGACGGGCAAATTATGCTATAGACTGCTTGCCCTGAAGTACGGGGGAATCATTGCTCTGTCTGGTGTGAACAATGCTGTCTCTGTGTTGCATTTTGCCTTTACAGATGCAACCTTGAGATCTCAGCTGTCCGTGTTATCACCGGCCGATAGACTGCAGAGAATTAGGAAGAGGCCACGTAGAAGCAAAGATGACATGCTGCATGAAGTAATGCAGCAGTCACTTAACGCGAATCTAAAAGCTCGGAGTGGAGGGAGTGTGAAAGGAGGATCCACCAGCAGAATGAAGAGCGCCGGCACAAAAGCGCAGAGCTCCGGCAGCAAAGCACGGATCAGCTGATAAGCATCATGGAGCGCCAAGCGGACTCGATCCAGGTGCTCGTAGCCATGCAGGCGGAGCACTACCGCACCTGCCGCCCCTGCAGTCCTTGTCCCAAAACTCTTTCGCTTGTGCTCCCATGTCACTTCCAACCCACTTTCCCCAACATCCGGGTTCTTATCGCCACCAGCTGCCTCCAACACCTGTAGCTTCACCACCCAGCCCCGAAAACTACGACCCTTACCCACTGAACTCAACCCCCATCACCATGCAATATAGCTATCCTGAAGTGCAGCACTCATTGCACAGCACTCCAGACAGGAAGGCTGAGTATGATAACAGGACATACACAAATCTGTGATTGTACCATTCCCCACCCCACCCCCTTGCCCTTTCTGTTTCCCAAGCAGTTGTGTTTCTTTTCAATAAATGGATTTTTTGGCTTTGAAAACATTTTTTGTTATTGCTTAAAGTAAAAGATACCTTAGCCCAGGAAAGCAAGGAATTGCAAGTCAGCGTAGCAAACACAGATTCCTACTAACATTGGAACCACTGCACTTTACTCCCGGGCAGGGCACCAGACATTACTGGTGGCTTTCAGCCTCAAATTGCTCCCTCGAGGCATCCCTAATCCTTGCAGCCCTGCACTGGACCCCTCTCTGGCTGTTCAGATTCAGCCTCCAAGTGTTGAACCTCCGAGTTCCATGCCTGAGTGAATCTTTCACCCTTCCCTTCACAAATGTTATGGAGGGTACAGCACACGGATATAACCGCGGGGATGTTGTCATCGGCCAGGTCCAGCTTCCCATACAAAGAGCACCAGCGGACCATTAAACGGCCAAAAGCACACTCCAGTCATTCTGGATCAGCCTGTTGTTGAACTGCTCCTTGCTGCTGTCAAGGCTCCCTGTGTAGGGTTTCATAAGCCACGGAATTAAAGGGTAAGCGGGGTCTCTAAGGATCACAATGGGCATTTCGACTTCCCCTATGGTGATCTTCTCATCTGGGAAAAAAGTCCTAGCTTCCAGCTTCCTGAACAGGCCAGTGTTCCGAAAGATGCGTGTGTCATATACCTTTCTGGGCCAGCCTGCGTTAATGTCAATGAGACGCCCACGGTGAGCCACAAGCACCTGGAGAACCTTCCGATTAATGTACTCAGAGGCTAGGTGGCCTGGTGCCAGAATTGGAATATGTGTCCCATCTATCACCCCTCCGCAGTTAGGGAAACCCATTTGTGCAAAGCCATCCACAATGTCATGCACGTTACCCAGAGTCACGGTTCTTCTGAGCAGGATGCAATTAATGGCCCTGCAAACTTGCATCAACACGATTCCAACGGTCGACTTTCCCACTCCAAACTGGTTAGCGGCCGATCAGTAGCTGTCTGGAGCTGCCAGCTTCCAGACTGCAATAGCCACCCGCTTCTCCACCGGCAGGGCAGCTCTCAATCTTGTGTCCTTGCGCAGCAGGATGGGGGCGAGCTCCTCACACAGTCCCATGAAAGTGGCTTTTCTCATCCAAAAGTTCTGCAGCCACTGCTCGTCATCCCAAACTTGCAGAACGATGTGATCCCACCACTCAGTGCTTGTTTCCCGAGCCCAAAAGCGGTGTTCCATGGTGGTGAGCATGTCCGAGAATGCCACATGCAATCTCATGTCGTATATGTTACTCGAGTAGATATCATCATCGGAGTCCTCACTGTCAGTTTGGATCTTACGGACTCGTCAGCATTTCGGGCTCCATTCCCGCAGACCGAAAGGGAAGACAGAGTGCGCAGTACAAAAAACATTGAAAGATGGCGCCAAATGTGGACTGAAGCACAGGGATTGCTGGGATGCGAACTGATGCATCATGGGGCATTGGGACAGGACCCAGAATGCCAACCATCCCCCCACCCCCTTCCCACAAGCCACAGCGCCAGAATGGGAAAAGGTGCTCTGTGGGATAGCTGCCCATAATGCCCCGCTCCTAATGCCGCTGCAAGTGCGCTTGGAGCTGTCAGGGTGGACAGACTGCAGCGCTTTCCCTACTGCGCTCTCCAAGGGCTGGTTTAACTCAAAGCGCTCTACATTTGCAAGTGTAGCCACGCCCTAAGCCTCACAAGACTTCTGTGGAAGGTAAAGTTGGTGAAAAATTTTGTTTTAAAATGTACTAATTTGTAATGTTTAATTCCACCCCACACGTATGGAGACTGCACAGCTGAAAAGACTGATCACGGGGTACAGAATCTCACTTGTTGACTATGTGTTGCAATCCAGATAGTAACACGTTAGTTACTGTGGCATATCATGGTAGCTCAGTGAACTATGGAATACGAGCTGATACCTGTAGTCCTTTCCTAGCAGAGTGCTGTCCATATGAACAAAGACCTCTAGATTCTGCTCTAATTGGCAACCATATCGGCATATTAGCAGAGAGACCATTGAGTGAATGGCCATGGGGACTGAGCTGGTCACTTCTAGAGCTGTTCCCTCTATGTCAGAGTTGAAGAACTATGGTGTGGGTTGGTGCATATGATTTTGTTGTTCTGTGGATAAACAGCAGATTTCATTCTCTAGGTCTGCCAATCTCATATTGTTCACAAGCATAAAATGGAACTCCCCCTTAACTAATTGTCCTAGTTTCCATTATAAATCTCCCACTAGTTTTCCACTGCTGAGAACCTTCCCAAACAAATTCCGTTTTTGATGATAATTTCTCTGTTTTGCCTCAGTGCAAAAAGCAGCAAAATAAATTCTACAGATTTTAAGTGATGTGAGCAAGGAAAGGCCCCTACATTCACGTTTCCTCTATGTTCAGGGTGACAATTTTGCATAGAGAGGGAGAGCTAAACATATAGGTGTGGAGTGTTCACCCCTCTAGATGAAAGATTGGGTGTACACACTGTCACGGGATGCACCACTCACCATTGGTCTGGTGTCTCCTCCTGGTCACTCGGAGGATTAGCTCTTGAGGCAGATGCCTCCTTCTGCAGTTTGCATGCCGTTGCTCTGACTCTCTCTCTGGTCTGCAGCCCCTTTCTCGCTCCAGGAACTGCAGCGTACTCTTCATGGTTTAGCCCTCAGGCTAGGTCACTCAGCATTTCCCCCCTTCTGGGGTACAGTCCTTCAATTCTCTGTCACTCCCATGGTGACCCAGGCAGTCTTCCAGTTCACTGCCCCCCACTTTCCACTCTCACTGCTTCCTCCCTGGACTGCTTTCTACCACTCTGGTTCCCTGCCTCTCTCTGGGTGTATCAACTCCAACCCCGCGCTTCCACTTCCCAGGGAGTGACTGCAGCCTGCATGCCTCTGCAGCCTCCAAACACTCCTCTGTTTTCCCAGGGAGTGACTGGCCTCTCCCAGCAGCAGCCCCTGTCTGTTGCTAGCTACCTGGCTTTATAGCCCTCCCCACACACACACACATTCCTGCCCAGCTAAGCCTTCTTTCAGTTAGCTCCCTGCTCTCCAGCTCCTCCTCCAGGTGCAGTCTGTAGAGTTAATTGGCCTACCTGGCCATCTTAACTCCTGTCAGTCCGGTGTGGGTGGACACTCCATCACATAGACCCACACAGTATTGTGCTCCCTTTTCTTCCAGGAGGGATTCACAACCATGGGAAGGCAGGTGCTGTTGTCACTTTCAGCATCTGTGGAGTTTCTGATGGGGGAAGGCATCTCTTAACTGCAGCTCTAGATCCAAAGGAGCCCTGCTCAGTGAAGGCTGCTTGGGGGATGCTCTGAAATTGCAAATATCCTAAGCATCTTGGACACATTCTTTCCTCAGCCAGCTCTGACCCTCTTAACTGACCTCGATGAGCTGAGGATTGTGGGATCTTTGTGCCATAAGAATATCCATCCATCCATTCAGGCAAACTCTCTGCTTCCAGGAGTCCACTACAGTGGATTAACTCATGGCTAAATTGAGGCCAATATCACTGATCTCTGTATGTAATATTTGTTTTTTATATTTCTTGATTAGCAAATAAAGGGGGGTAACAGACCATAAGTGCAACTGTGCTGTATAATGATTTAGGAATATAAATCAGGAGACTTGTGCTGCTAAGTCACTAATCTTTTTATGGTGGGATGTAAAAAATAAACAACTAATACTTATGTTCAGACTTACCCTCTCCATTTCTTTGAAGTCATCATCTAGCTTAGTTCCTTCTGCACCTCCAACCTTCTCACTCACTTTCTGTGGATTAAAAACAAAAGGTAAGATCAGTGATGACTGAAGATCTACCCAGAATTCTCATATATACATTGGTTTCCGGTGCAGAGGTATTTTCCTATAAGAAACTAGCTGGTATAGTGACTGGATGCATCAGCCATTCACTTCTGCAGAACTGAGTTTAAATATGACCTATGTCAGGAATGAAAAATAGCTTTGTGGATTATTCTCTTAGGCCGCAATCCTACATTGCTGTCAATAGGACTACACATAGTGCGTGACATGAAGCACACACAGAAGTCTTCGCAGGATTGGGGCTCTACTCCTTTAAATCTGGGGGGGGGGATGAACCCAGGATCTCAAAGAACAAGTCTTTACTGCTTGAACTAAAGGACCATATCCATTACCTCCGAGCAGAATCAGTCTCACAATCCCCTATATGTGCTCTAGCTACTTGAGGGGGGCAAACAGACACACAGCGTGTTAGGGTGGGTTGCACACTCCCCCTGGACAGGGATGCTCCTCCTGACCTTCAGATGCATACCTGGCTCAAGCCAGAACTCAGCCTCGTATCATTACGAATCAAATTTACATCCCAATTTTTCCCTAAATAAAAGAAACATCCATAAAAAAAAAATCATTCTCATACCATGCATGGGATTGTAGTAACTACATGAACAAACACTTCATATCAGAAAGCAGTGGTGGTCATATGAGCTATGTATAAAAATATTAAACTTGATGAAATTTCAGTTGAAATAAGGAATAAAGTGAATTCCGGTGACATAGCTTTGACAAGTCTTCATTTCTCACAAAATGTTCAGTGTGGAGATGATTTGGAAATGATTTTGTGCTATCCTTTCATTTTCCTGAATCATGTTGGAACATATTAAATTGAGTATTGTTTCTCGTCAACAATACTAATGATAATGGTGACCGTTATACAGCACCAGTCACCATGAATCTGTAGGAAACTCCTACTACAAGACAGGCCCAACAAAGAAAGTAACAGAACACCACTAGCCGTCACCTACAGCTCCCAACTAAAACCTCTCCAGTGCATCATCAAGGATCTACAACCTATCCTGAAGGACGATCCCTTACTCTCACAGACCTCGGGAGACAGGCCAGTCCTCGCTTACAGACAGCCCCCCAACCTGACGCAAATACTCACCAGCAACTACACACCACACAACAAAAACACTAACCCGTGAACCAAAACCTGCAACAAACCCTGGTGCCAACTCTGTCCTCATATCTATTCAAGGGACACCATCATAGGATCTAACCACATCAGCCACACCATCAGGGGCTCATTTACCTGCACATCTACCAATGTGATATATGCCATCATGTGCCAGCAATGGCCCTCTGCCATGTACATTGTCCAAACCGGACAGTCTCTAGCAAAAGAATAAATGGACACAAATCTGACATCAGGAATTACAACATTCAAAAACCAGTAGGAGAACACTTTAACCTACCTGGTCACTCAATAACAGACTTAAAAGTGGCAATTCTTTAACAACAAAAACTTCAAAACCAGACTCCAACGTGAAACTGCAGAACTGGAATTAATTTGCAAACTGGACACCATCAAATTAGGTCTGAATAAAAACTTGGAGTGGATGGGTCATTACAAAACCTAATTTTACCATACTAATTTCCCCTTACTGTTACACCTTCTTGTCAACGTTTGAAATGGGCCACCCTCATTACCACTACAAAATTGATTTTTTCCTCCCTTGGTATTCTACTGTTAATTGAATTGTCTCCTTAGACTGACCCCCCACTTGGTAAGGCAACTCCCATCTTTTCATGTACTATGTATATATATATACATACACACACACCTGCTACTGTATTTTCCACTCCATCTGATGAAGTGGGCTGTAGCCCATGAAAGCTTATGCCCAAATAAATGTGTTAGTCTCTAAGGTGCCACAAGTACTCCTTGTTGTTTTTGCTGATACAGACTAACATGGCTACCACTCTGAAACCTGTAATAGCACTGTTAGTCACAATGGGCCAAATTTATGACTGGTGTAGCTCACAGAAGTCAATTAGATGGATTTGACCCACTGCCTGTTCTCATCATACACTGTGTCTGCATTTGTCATAATAAATTACACACTTTCAGTTTTTCACTGTAATTTGCAATTCATTATACTGTACATCATTTAATTTTACATATTCTTCTATGAGTCTCATTCTGATCTCTCTTACACTTGTTTTATACCACTATAACTACTGAATTCAGTAATGTTACTCCTGTTACACAAGTGTAAGTGAAGTCAGAATAACACTTGTGTTTCCACTTGGTTTCAACCACCCGGTTTTCTTTTTGGCTAGCTTGGCAAGCAGAGGGAAACCTCAGGGGAGGTGCAGTCTGGCATTTTACTGTTTCATAGGAGAGGGGCACAAGTTCCTCTTTCTATGCTTGCCTGTGGTGAACAAGATCCAGAAATGTGATTAAGCTCATCAAGTTCATTCATTCTTGTAAATCTGCAGTGCTGCAAGGTACCCGCACTTGTGTGTGCAATGGCTCTGCATTAGTAAGTGCTCATTACCTGCCAAATAGAAAATAGTTGTAGCTGCTCTTTGTTTATTGTTGTGACGGGCTGGATCACAGAAACCCCCTTGGGAACTGCCAACTGATGTGCCAATACTACTTCTGCCCCTGTTTTCCCTGCCAGCTTGAGACTCCAGCACCCCGTCTTGCTGAACCAGACATGCCAGTCTGCTCCACTACAGACTTGGGGTCTGAACCATGTGCCCCAAAGCTGCAGAATTAACCGAAAGCAACTTACAGAAGTGTTCCTGTCTTTAACACTCAGATGCTCAACTCCCAATGGGGTCTAAAGCTCAAATAAATCCGTTTTACCCTGTATAAAGCTTATACGGGGTAAACTCAAATTGTTCGCCCTCTATAACACTGATAGAAAGATATGCACAGCTGTTTGCCCCCCCCCCAGGTATTAATACATACTCTGGGTTAATTAATAAGTAAACAGTGGTTTTATTAAATACAGAACGTGAGATTTAAGTGGTTCCAAGTAGTGACAGACCGAACAAAGTGAATTACCAAGCAAAATAAAATAAAACACGCAAGTCTATGTCTAATACAGTAATAAAACTGAATACAGATAAAATTTCACCCTCAGAGATGTTTCAATAAGTTTCTTTCACAGACTGGATGCCTTCCTAGTCTGGGCACAATCCTTTCCCCTGGTACAGCCCTTGTTCCAGCTCAGGTGGTACCTAGGGGATTTCTCATGATGGCTCCTTCTTTCTTCTGTTCCACCCCCTTATAGATCTTTTGCATAAGGCGGGAATCCTTTGTCCCTCTCTGGGTTCCCACCCACTCCTTCTCAATGGAAAAGCACCAGATTAAAGATGGATTTCAGTTCAGGGGACATGATCACATGTCACTGTAAGACTCCATTACCCACTTGCCAGCACACACATATACAGGAAGACTTACAAGTAAAACCAAGTCATCTGCAGGCAATTGTCCTGGTTGATGGGAGTCATCAAGATTCCAAACCACCATTAATGGCCCACACTTTGCACAATTACAATAGGCCCTCAGAGTTATATTTTATATTTCTAGTCTCAGATACAAGAGTGGTACATTTATACAACTAGGATGACCACACTCAGTAGATTATAAGCTTTGTAATGATACCTTACAAAAGGCCTTTTGCATGAAGCATATTCCAGTTAAATTATATTCATACTAATCAGCATACTTTCATAAAATCATATAGAGTGCAATGTCACAATTGTCAACTCCTCATTGAGTAGTATCCAAAACCTGACTAGTACAGCTTCATTCAGCTGTGTTAATCATGCACCAATATTAGGTGGCTTCCACCAAAAAAAAGAGGAAGCGCTTTACTTATCTCGTTACCCCAATAAAGACTGGATTGGCAGAGCTGAAAAGCTTCTGTTCAGACACACTCCTGCTGTTACTCTGAATACAGATGAATCTGCATGGTCTGCACTACTGAATCAACATGAGCTAGCACTCAAAGAAAAACGGTTACTTACCTTTTTGTAACTGCTGTTCTTCGAGATGTGTTAGAATCATAGAAGATTAGGGTTGGAAGAGACCTCAGGAGGTCATCTAGTCCAGGTCATCTAGCTCAAAGCAGGACCAACACCAACTAAATCATCCCAGCCAGGGCTTTGTCAAGCCGGGCCTTAGAGGTTTTTAAGGATGGAAATTCCACCACCTCCGTAGGTAACCCATTCCTGTGCTTCACCATTCTCCTAGTGAAATAGTGTTTCCTAATATCCAACGTAGACCTCCCCCACTGCAACTTGAGACCATTGCTCCTTGTTCTGTCATCTGCCACCACTGAGAACAGCCGAGCTCCATCCTCTTTGGAACCCCCCTTCAGGTAGTTGATGGCTGCTATCAAATCCCCCCTCACTCTTCTCTTCTGCAGATTAAACAAGCCTCATAAGTAATGTGCCCCAGCCCCCTGATCATTTTCATTGCCCTCCGCTGGACTCTCTCCAATTTGTCCACATCCTTTCTGTAGTGGGGGACCCAAAACTGGATGCAGTACTCCAGATGTGGCCTCACCAGTGCTGAATAGAGGGGAATATGCAGCCCAATATGCTGTTAGGCTTCTTGGCAACAAGGACACACTGCTGATTCATATCCAGCTTCCTATCCCCAGGTCCTTTTCTGTAGAACTGCTGCTTAGCCAGTCGGTCCCCAGCCTGTAGCGGTGCATGGGATTCTTCCGTCCTAAGTGCAGGAATCCTTGTTGAACCTCATCAGATTTCTTTTGGCCCAATCCTCCAATTTGTCTAGGTCACTCTGGACCGTATCCCTACCCTCCAGCGTATCTACCTCTCCCCCACAAGCTTAGTGTCATCTGCGAACTTGCTGAGGGTGCAATCCATCCCATCATCCAGATCATTAATAAAAATGTTGAACAAAACTGGCCCCAGGACCGACCCCTGGGGTACGCCGCTTGATACCGGCTGCCAACTAGACATCGAGCCATTGATCACTACCCATTGAGCCCGACAATCTAGCCAGCTTTCTATCCACCTTATAGTCCATTCATCCAATCCATACTTTTTTAACTTTTAAGTCATCATCTGACGCTGATAGCAATCTAACACACACAAAAGCTCATCCTCAGTCAGCCTGATCAGCAATGCACCTTTGTATTCATCAATATACAATTATCAAGATATACATAGTTTTTGATAGAAGTACTGTGTGGTATTTTTCTTGCATTTGAGAAAATCTATTGAAAAAGCCTTGTCAAAATAACAGGCCCAAATTGCAGGAGGAAATAATTCTTCCCTAAGCAAATCTTACAAATAGTTAGTCCCACATTTTGGAATGTAAATATCCTGCAATCTGCAGGAATGTATATTCGCAGGGAATTTTAACCTACACAGATCCCTTTGTGGGAGTTTGCTAAAGAAGTTTGGTGAAACCTAGAAAGTCAATGCAAATTTCCCTAAGAATTCCATAAACACTGAGAAAATTTTGTTCCGAGTACGGAAATAACCCGAATACTTAATGCACAATGGGAGAGAGTTACAAATTTACAAGTTCCAATACCAAACTTCGGGGGGGAGGGGGGGGAATAAGAGGGAGGGAAGACCTTTGCAGGCTCACAAGGCTAGCTAGATCCATAACTGTCCATGTGTACAGACAGTTACTCAATGAACACATTAAGCACATGCAATTGTGCCTTTGAAAATCAGGCTCAATATTCCTCCCTAGGTTTCAGAACCTGTAATTTGTCATAAGAAGAAACTCCCTTAGTTTCCAGAGAAGAAACATATGGATGAAGGAGTATTAAATATTATACTCCATCTGCATGGGGAGCTGTTTAGCAGTCTAACCTAATTATACAGGGGAAATGATCCCAACACCCAAAATCTTGATTCTGTCTCTTACATGGCAGTTACTTGTTTTAGAACACTGTGTTTGACTTCGTTTCTGAAGGCAATTAAGATGAGCCACAGAGGAATAAGAGTCATACAAGAATGTGATCAGTTTAAAATGTATGAACGATTATTTGCCAGAACGGAGCTGTCCTTGTGCAAGTTCAAATCTAGAGAAGATCCCAGATTAGCTGGGACTGAAAGGTCACTGAAAGGCAGAAAGCCCTGGCATCCGTCACAATGCTGACTGCAGGCTGCTGATGTACTGAGGAACACAGAGGTTTCACTGCTGGCAGCTTATCAAGGTGGTTGGCATTTGATTAAACATTTAAAATGAATTTTTCTTCACAGCATTATAGAAAACCTGCCTGTACAGAATTCCTACACAGAAAACTCATTTTTAAGACAATACTAAAAAGGAACAGTGTACTACAGCAGGGAGTGTTTCCAAGCGGTCAGATCAAGGCATTGGCTGTTCTCAAACTCAGGTCCCAGTTTTGCCACTGAGTTTTGTAATTTGTGCTGTGGCTCTGTATAGCTTTTATCAAGTCACTTGGGACATGTCTACACTACAAAATTAAATAGACCTAGTTTACAATGGCATACAGCCACCACAGTAATTACATCACTTGTGAATATCTACACTTCGTTCCTTGTGTTGGCGGTGCACATCCTCACCAGGAACACTTGAACCGATTGAACGGTCAGTGTGGAACATTGTAGGCTGGCTTCTGAAAGCCCGCAACAGTTGATGTAAGCAACACAGTGTCTACGCTGACGCTGCATCAACCTAACTACATTGACATTGACTCTACGCCACTTGTGGAGGGGGGGGTTATTAAGTCGGTGTAGCAGGCAAGTTACGTCGGTTGGAGCGAAATTTTAGCGTAGACACTTACAGTTAGGTCGACACAAGGCTGCTTACATTGACCTCTCTCTGTAGTGTAGACCAGGGCTTACTCTGTTTGACTTATACTGATATAGGTCTGTAGTGTATCTGAGGCCAGGTCTACAACTATGCTGCTCAGCGGTGTGAAAAATCCACAGCCCAGAGCAATGTATTTTTACCGACCTAACCCCCGGTGTACAAAGCACTGTGTCGATGGGAGAGCTTCTCCCATCAACATAACTACCACCTCTCAGGGAGGTGGATTAACTATGCCAATGGGAGAAGCTCTCCCATCGTCACTTAAATGCTACAGCGGCACAGCTGTAGCTCTGCATGTGAAGACGAGCCCTCCATTTACTTATGAACAGGATTCTGGATACTTGCCCACTTCACAGGAGTAACAAGGCAGCTTAGTTATCCAGAGCCCAATTCTGCCACCATTACTCATTGATTCCAACTGGAGTACTTACAGAGTACAGTTCTACTTAATAGAAAGGTAGCAAAATTGGACCCTTACTGTTTGTAAAGTGACTTGATATACTCAGAAGAAAGGTGCTATGGGCCTGATCCTGTCAATGGCAAAACTCTCATTGACTACTCTGGTGCAGGATCCGGGCTTAACTATTGTATTTGCAAAGCAGTATTACTAACATTTTCTTAAATGAAATCTGAGAGCCTCATATGCTGTAGAAGCTGGAACAAACCATCTAGCCAAGACTTACCACAAAATCATGAGAGTTGGTGACAGTGCACTAGTCTCGGGTGACTTGACGAAAAGGTGTCTGAGAGAGGGAATTAATAAGGTTGTAGACGTATTAATTTATGCATTTTTGCATGTGAACATTAATTAAGATATTTGGAATATTCAAAGTGAAATGTCAGTATGTCAGAAATTATTTATGCAAATTCCAGTGATAATGATAGGATCTGAAGATCTACTCTCTAGTGACTTGCCTATCTTCCTCCAGTTTCCCCAACTCTAACCTAGGCACAATGATATTTAACATAGGTGAAATAAGAATTATATTGCACAGGCAGATATTATTTACTCCTCACACTAGTCCTTAGAATTTAGTGCTAGAGGTTGATGGCACTATGGAATCCAAAAATGCAAGCAGCTCCCCATTGTTAACAGAAATGATTATTTGCCTACCTGTCCAATCTCCATTATTGCCTCTGTTAATAATAGGGAGCCACTTCCACTTTTGGATTCTGTATTGCCAAAATAGCCTGTTGCTAAATTATGTGCACGATGCACTAGGCATCAAGTTTTCAGCTCCTAATATAGTCACTGAAATCTGTATGAATAAAGGCAAAAATAAAAACTATACGGGATTTAAGATGTTCACAGCCAAATGTAAATATACAAGTATGTATATAGTTTTTGAAAACAGAGTGCAGGAAAAGGGGCTCATATGTTGACATAAATAATATCAACCTGTGCAATATAATTCATATTTCACCCATGTTAAACATCATTGTGCCCACTATAGAGTTGGGGAAACTAGAGGAAGGTAGGTAAGTCTTGTGGTTAAGGCACAGAACTGAATCATTTGGAGCTGTGGGTTCAGATCCTGGTTTGCCACAGGCTTCCGGTATGGCCTTCTGCAAGTCACTGACTCTCTCTGTGCCTCCCATTATAAAAAGTGAAAAATAATACTTTTTCCACTGTCTTCTCTATTCAGACTGTACACTCTTTGGGACAGAGGCTCTTACTATGTGTATACACAGTACCTGCAACGTCCTTTAAACACCACAGTCCTCTTGTTGATAAAGAACAGAAATGTGATTTCTGTCCATTAAAACAGTCCCCCAAACTCCGAGGAACTGATATTTTCATGCTACTGCTTCTGTGTGAAACATAATAATACCCAGAAGCATGTGGCACACTAGTTCCCTTTCATTAGAGGGAGTGGGCATGAGCTGGGAAGAGAACTAGAAGTCAATTGTGGTCTGCCTTTTGATTATGGTGGTCTGGTCTCAGACATCTGAAAATAAAATCTGCTACCTACCAATTCACACCTGCCCTGCTACCCAATGAACAGGAGCCATGAAAGGCCAAGAGAGTCTTGTCATTTAAATTAGGGAACACCTTTCAAAAAAAAAACCCCACAACAAAACATGCGCGCACACACACACACACACACACTTGACACCAGTGATAAAGAGAATAATGCTGCTTATATGAACGCTCATGCAACCGGACAGTCAATAAACACTTCTTATGGGTAGGTTTACTGGTGCTTCTCTGCCTAGACTTATCATCCTCTTGTGCTTCAGGGGTGACCTGTTCTTGCCACTCCTGGTTGATATGTGGTGTGGAACAAGGCTCTAACTACTTGTATGCTGGCTGTGCTGGGGCTGCTACATGAGTGATGAGAAAGTAAGCAGTGGTTTACTTCCTTTCCCCCACCCCTTCTCTGGCTTGACCATTACAATGAAAGTCCTTCTGGGCAATAACTGTCTCTTACTATGTGTATGTACGACACCTCGCACAATTAGCACAGCTGAGCAGGGGGTTGAACTAGATGACCTCCTGAGGTCTCTTCCAACCCTAATCTTCTATGATTAGGCTTCAGTCTGGGTCAAGGCCTGTGGGCACTACTATAGGCATGAAGACTAATGAAAACCATATGTATAGGGGTTAGTGGACACCAGTTAACTAAAAATTTCATTTTACCAGGTAAAATGCACTGAAAACAAATTCTCATTTCCACAGGCAAACTGGCCAAAATTATTGATAAACTCCAACATGTTAATAAAAATAGCCCTACAGAAATTGTTTGTATAGGACTATCCAACATTCTGTATTATATATCAGCTATGTGACCTGCAAACATTAAACAAAACAATAAAACGAAACAGATCACAACACTGCGTCATGAAAGACCATCCGGAAATGACAACTCCAATCTATGATTAAATAGATCAAATGATACCAAAGGTCGATAGCTTCAAATCCTTTTTTTGTAGTCATTTCTTGCTAATAGCTCCTGAAAATGCAAATGCCCCTCTTCTCAAAGGCAATTGGACTTTTAAAGAGCAAACTGTTTAATAACGCATCAGATTGTCAATGATGCACTGATGAGGAAAATGTAAGTAGATGCTGACGAGAAGTTGGAACTCAGCCAAGCAGTATGCTATAGATAAATATGTACCTCGACTAGTGCTCCAGACATTGTGTTTAACAACAGCCAATTCAACAGAGTATACATCCCGATGATGAGAGGAAAAATTGCTCATCACACATCTACATGTCAACTCCATATCATAAGATATTGACAATACTTAGAAATAGGATGTTGGTGCTATTTAGTAAACCAATGTAGATAGATTGCATCATAAATGCAGAGTGCTATAAGGCCAGCACACACTCCCATCGACACCACGACCCTGGGCCTGTGTGACACAGTGGCCTATTGGTGGTTCACTACTCTGTGTCATTAATATTCTTGTGTGATGCACATACAGGATGTGTACAAAGAATTATGGATATGTGCTAGAATTATGTTCTTAAAATGTGTTTGGCAAGCAGTGCATGAGCCCAGTCTGCCCTAGAAAAGGTATGTGTATTTGCATGACCCCAGGCAGACACAATGAAGGCACATTTATATAAAATGGGAAACAAAGCCGACAACCTAGTGAGGGAGGGAGATAGCTTCTTGCCAGGGTCTGAATCTCAAATTATAACCAACTGATTGTATACAATATTACTGTATTATAAAAGTGTATCAGGTACTGTCTTTTATGAAAGCTAATGACATGATGGTGAGTCATATCGTGAAATGTATGTATTAACACTATAGGAGGAAATAGAGTTACTTAAAGATATTATGCTTTAAAGTCAATGCCCAAATACAGGGAGAAACAGGGTTTCTCCCACACCAGAGGGAAGGCAGATATCTATCTGTCTTCAATTAAATTAAGCAAGGTGTGTCCAAAAAACGTGGAAGCACCATTTACATTCGAATCAGCAGAGGAATGAGAAAGTCCACAGGAAGGGAAGAACACCATGAGGTCATCCTAAGTCTGGAGACAAAAGAGTGAGTTGGTAAAGATATAAGGAAAGAAAAAAAGCCATCTTGATTTCCATCACTGGACAGACTTAGGGAGCCAAAGATCTTGCAAGCTGAGAAATATGGGTTATTCAACCAAGAGGGTTGAAATCTCTAGGAACTGAATTTATGTGAGAGACCTGCTTAGGCAAAGATCTTCCATCTATAAAGACAAGGGAAACCAGCATCTTGTACTTCTCTGGCTGGTCTTGACTGAGAGAGAGTCAGCCATGGCTGGAAAGGAATGGTAAGAAACCTACCTTGAACCAAGGGTGTAGTCTGTTGAGTTAAATCCTCACCCTTAGAAAATGTTTACTTTTTTTTGCTTCTGACAATTTTGTCTTTATTCTTTGTACTTGAACTCACTTAAACCCTCTCTTTTTGATGGAATAAACTTGTTTTAATTTTATCCTAAAACAACCCAGTGCTATGTTTGAGTTACTGTAATTGTTAACACAAATTAAAGTCATAAGCTCGGCTTCTGTCTCTTTAAAGGAACAATGAACCTTATTAATTCTCTGAGTGTTCCAAGAGAGGGCAGCACACAACAGGGCAGATGGTTTGGGGAAAGTTGGCAACTGAGGGTGTGGTGGGGTCACCTTGCAAGTAGTAACCAAGATTGGTGGAGTGTTGTGGAGTGGAGCTGTTGTGTTATAGACAGGCTGCTGGAAGCAGAGTTGCTGAATGAAGGCTGCTTAACACCCTCAGTGTGCTTGCATGCTTGTATACTGGCTGGGAGCATCTACACAGGGAGCTACAGCAGCAGAGCATTTTAAGGCACTCAGGGTTACAGGACAAGCAGTGACAATCTCTCACTAGTCTGGGTGGAACCCGAAAACATCACAGCCTGATTCATCTCTCATTTACACCAATGGAACTTGAATAGAGTTATTTCTGTTTTATAAATGTACCAAGGAGAGGTGTAAGGACTTTGTGTGTGTGAGAGAGAGAGATTTTACATGGCAAAAATAAAAAAAACCTTTCCAATTAGGGAACTACCCTACCATAGTAAGAGGACCAAAAAAGCGTCACCGAGGCTAAACAACAAAGTAAAAGAAGCAGTTAGAGGCAAAAAGGTATCCTTTAAAAAGTGGAAGTTAAATCCTATTGAGGAAAATAGAAAGGAGCAAAAACTCTGGTAAGTGAAGTGTAAAAATATAGTTAGGAAGGCCAAAAAAGAATTTGAAGAACAGCTAGCCAAAAACTCAAAAAGTAACAGCAAAAAAAATTTAAATACATCAGAAGCAGGAAGCCTGCTAAACAACCAGTGGGGCCGCTGGACGATCAAGATGCTAAAGGAGCACTCAAGGATGATAAGGCCATTGCAGAGAAACTAAATTAATTCTTTGCATCAGTCTTCATGGATGAGGATGTGAGGGAAATTCCCAAACCTGAGCCATTCTTTTTAGGTGACCAATCTGAGGAACTGTCCCAGATTGAGGTGTCATTAGAGAAGGTTTTGGAACAAATTGATAAATTAAACAGTAATAAGTCACCAGTAGTATTCACCCAAGAGTTCTGAAGGGACTCAAATGTGAAATTGCAGAAATACTAACTGCGGTATGTAACCTATCATTTAAATCAGCTTCTGTACCAGGTTACAGGAGGATAGCTACTGTGATGCCAATTTTTAAATAGGGCTGCAGAGATGACCCTGGCAATTTCAGGCTGGTAAGCCTGACTTCAGTACCGGGCAAATTGGTTGAAACTATAGTAAAGAACATCTATATGTCTGATAAATCTGAACACAATTTGTTGGGGAAGAGTTAACATGTTTTTTATAAAGGGAAATCATGTCTTATCAATCTACTAGAATTCTTTGAGGGGTCAACAAGCAGGTGGACAAGGGTGATCCAGTGGATGTAGTGTACTTAGATTTTCAGAAAGCCTTTGAAAAGGTCCCACACTAAAGGCTCTTAAGCAAAGTAAGTTGTCATAGGATAGAAAACAAAGGGAAGGAATAAATGGTCAGTTTTCAGAATGGATAGAGGTAAATAGTGGTGTCCCCCCAGGGGTCTGTACTGGGACCAGTACTGTTCAACGTATTCATAAATGATCTGGAAAAGGGGATAAACAGTGAGGTGGCAAAATTTGCAGATGATACAAAACTACTCAAGATAGTTAAGTCCAAAGCAGACTGCGAAGAGTTACAAAGTGATCTCATAAAACCGGGTGACTGAGCAACAAAATGGCAGATGAAATTCAGTGTTGATAAATGCAAAGCAATGCACAGTGGAACTATGCAATCCCAACTATACATATAAAATAATGGGGTCTAAATTAGGATAGTTCTCTGAAACCATACACTCAATATGCAGTGGCAGTCAAAAAGGCTAAAAGAATGTTGGGAATCAAGGAAAGAGAGATAGACAGAAAATATCATATTGCCTCTATACAAATCCATGGTATGCCTACATCTTGAATACTGTGTACAGATCTGGTTGCCTCATCTCAAAAAAGATATTTTGGAATTGGAAAAGGTATAGAAAAGGGCAACAAAAATGATTTCATACGAGAAGAGATTCATAAGGCTGGGACTTTTCAGCTTGGAAAAGAGACGACTAAGGGGGGATAAGATAGAGGTCTATAAAATCATCACTGGTGTGGAGAAGGTAAATAAAGAAGAGTTATTTATTCCTCCAACACAAGAACTAGAGGTCACCAAATGAAATGAATAGGAAGCAGGTCTGAAGCAAATAAAAGGAAGTATTTCTTCATACAATGCACAGTCAACCTATGGAACTCTTTGCCAGAGGATGTTGTGAAGGCCAAGACTATAACAAGGTTCAAAAAAGAACTAGATAAATTCATGGAGGATAGGTCTGTGGCCAATTATTTTAGTTTATAATCCATTTATTGTGTGATGTTATGATTAATCTATGTTATATTACATATATTCATTGTATGTTAATTAGAGTTAATTTGTAGGATTATAAAAGTATACGATTGATCAGTATTTAGAGGAACCAAATATTAGACTTGAGTAAGACAAGCTGAAATGCAAGAAACCGTAAGTTGAGGCCTGCAAGACTTAAGCTTAGCTATTTTAGGCCTTGAAGACAAGAAATGGTGACTTAAACCAATGAACGAGAAATAATCCAAAGCCCTACGATTATGGGGAAAGAGGAACCAAGTGGTAATATTGCACAAAATTACCCAGAAGGTTACTATTAGATCATAAAAATACTGTAAAGGCGCATCTTGTCTCAGACATGTGTCTTAACCATGGGATACGGGTTGTGCATCAATGCTAATGCGAACAAAGAGAACTTACACAGCCTATCGAAAATTAGGGTCCTTTAAGTTTCCAGGGGACACAGACCAATAAGAGAAAAGAGTTGACACTTTTATGGAGATGCGCCAAATGTAGACAGAATCACTTTATAAAATGGGGATGCTCAGAATGGGAAAATTGAGCTCCCTATGGGAGACTCCAGCAGTAAATCTGATGATCAAGCCATGAGAGACCCATCAGATCCTAACCCTGTTGTTAAGGATGTGAGTATAACTATATTTTGTAACTTGTGCATAGGTCTGTATACAATTTCTATGTGCTTGGGTAATCATAACTTTAACTGTAACTTTAATAAAACTTGTAAAATAGACTAGACTTTGTACTGGTGAATGTATGTGTGGTCACAACCCTTGGTCTTTATGTGTTCCTAGAGACTAACTCTGAAGCAAGTAGCAGAAGTGACTTTCACTCTGTTAAACTTGAAAGAGTAGCCACCAAAGCCAGGGTGGCGTAATACCACATTGCAAAATTAACTTTAAAAGGCTACAGGTCCATCAATGGCTATTAGCCAGGATGGGCAGGGAATCAAAACTATGCTCTGAAGTGTCCCTAGCTTCTGTTTCTCAGAAGCTGGGAAATGGGTGACAGGGAATGGATCACTTGATGATTACCTGTTCTGTTCAATCCCTCTGAATCACCTGGCATTGGCCACTGTTGGAAGACAAGATACTGGGCTAGATGGACCATTGGTCTGACCCAGTATGACCGTTCTCATGTTCTGCACTGTCAATTAAATAAATAAGCAATTAATCTATATGTAACTTTTGTGAGGCCAGATGATCAATTCTGCTTAGCCATTCAAGGATATTGTGATGTTCAGTTTAAATTTTTCATTGCATAGTTAACTGTTGTTAAGACTTAACAAGCTTCCCTCACTGCTAGAGTTATAAATAACTTAGTTTATTGCACTGTAATGAGATGTTTGAACTATTCCACAGCACGCTGCTGCACCTAATAAAGGGTTTTTACTTCAGCAACTTTTCCAAATGATAAGGTAAGTGCCAATTACTCACTGTGCCCTTTCAGAAGGAATGCTGATTTTTCAATTACCCATGTCCATCTTCTCAATGGTGAAAGTGGTCAGAGATTTTCAAATAGGCCTCTGTAGCTTTTGGGGGATTTTGGAGAAATATTCTGATGCAGTACATGGCATTGCCATTATCTCTGCTCAGTAGGTTCCATGATTTAAGGTGTAAAGGACTGGTTTTGTTATTTAAAAGCCATTTGTTTTCTATGTTTTCTGGCACTAACTGATCATTGCTGGGGCTAAAAAGGACCAAGAGTCAGATTTTAAAGGTATTTAGGCGCCTAACGATGACAACAGGCGCCTGGTGATATTTTCAACAGCACGTAGGACCCTAGGCACTTTTGAAAATCCCATAAGGTGCCTATAATACTCTTTGGAAGTCTAAATGCTTTTTAAAATCCGACCCTAAGTAAAAGCCTTTGCTGATTTGAGAGGAAGAATGGTTCTGTAGTTAAGGTACTGAACTGTATCAAGAGATCTGGGTTCAAATTCCACTATTAGCACATACTTCCTTTCTGACCATAGATAAGTCACTATGGCCCAGAAGCTATTTAGGTTTTGCTTCACTCAGAATTGCAAGACCTCAATGGTTTAGGAGCCTAAGTCTCATTTTCAAAAGCGACTTAGGCACTAGACTTCTAAATCCCATTGACTTTCATCTGGGCCTAAATCTCTCTGTCCCTCCGTAGTCATGATACTTTCCTTGTTTGTTTACACTGAGAGCTCTTCAGGGCAGGGACTGGCTGTCTCTCTAGCTGAGGACTGGATATCTAAGTGCTATCATAATACAAATAATTAATAACCCAGTTCTTAGCTTATGCAGTCCCCATACAACATGTAGTATTTTTAAGACAATTTCCACCTTCTAATTTTTTTTGTAAATTACCAGTTTGTTTACAACATTAAATTTATCTTAACATTTTTGGTTTGGGACAAAGTCTTGGCTTTGTCTCAAACGAGAATGTGCTGGCTGGCTTTAGATTGCAGAAAAAGAACTTAAGCTTAAGAATCCATTTGTAAGGAAAGCAAATCTAAAAAAAAAAGAGTTCTGAGTGATTACTGCTGCAAATTAAAAAATAAACTACAGAGCATCTCAGCATATGTGAAACTGTTGGCATGACAAAATGATCAACAGCTCAGGAACATTTTCCTGTATGGTTTGCAAATTATCTGCAAAAAACTGGGAAACAGACCTTATAATTTTAGGGAAAAAACTTGAGTCTTATGATCAGTTTCACATGCATCATAACTTATACTCGCAGATCTTATTGTAGCATATGCAAATATGCTGGGACCTAAGTCAGAATCTTTTAACTTAAATATGCATTTGTTATTCATTCACCTGGATCACTAAAATCAATTGTGTTATATCAGAAGCAGAAAACAGAACAAATCTTATACTGCAGAAACAAAATGATGTGGATCAATGCAATTAACTTGCAAGCTATGAAGGAAATAACTGTGATGACCTGTGGCAAAATATTTCAGCACAGATGGACACCCCACTGATGACATAAAAGTGCTGCATGTATCACTGCTATGGAAGACCGAGCATGAATTTTTCATTAAGCGTGAATACTTGAACCTCTCAGGATTTATATTCTCCATAAGGAATCCAATTAAACACGGTGTGTAAGTAATGCAGTATATTATGCTGTACAATATTCAATACAATCTAATACAATTCTAACAATCCCTCACAACTTTGTTTTGGTTTATATTCTGGTCCAAGTCAATCCTTAAATTCTTGACCTGAATTCATATTATATGTATAATTGTGCCCTTGGAGCTCTATGTATTTACTACTGAGTTTCATTTGTACATTTAAAAAAAATCTTTCCTTAAAGAAGATGAACATAAGCCTCCTTTTTGGTGTAGGTCATTGTTAAACTGACTTTTACTTGTTATTTGCTACTACAGTACTGATAAATGTCACATGGATTTTAAACGTGCTGGTAGTTCTCTTGACATGTGAGCTGCAGAGCCTGCTGTTACAAGTAAGCAATGGGAAGACAGACCTATTTGCTGCCTTCAGTCTCATTAATCTGAGTTTTGTATTAGGCCAATTCCAAGTTGGAATTTCAATGGTACATGGCTCCCAAATTAGCCCAGAATAAATATTCAGAGAAGAGAGGGTTTTAAGGGAGCAGGGCATAGTTTTGCAATGCAGAGCCATAAAAGTGCCATCTTAAAATATGTGCACAAGAGAAAGTATATATGTTGACTTCACATCTGATAATTTTCAAGCACTGAGTGTTAACATGAATTCTGAATCACAGTGCTTCGTATACTACTGCTTTTTAAAATCCTTTTAAACAGTGGGGGTTTTTTAAATCAAAAAGCAAATCTTAGGACCCTCAATTATACGGATATTTGATTAAAATACTATAGTAGGCGCAATTAAAAATGCAACCTTTGCTACTACATAGTGATTGTGGTAATTACTGAAAGCACTGGAAGATAACAGCAGTAGCACAGTTCAACCAATGATGAATATCAACTTCTTATAGCAGCTGTTGCACCTACTACTTCAGGCACGTATTGCCTAATTCATCCCAATTAAGACCTTGATTCTCAAAAGAATCCCTGTTCTTGAGCACATGCAGAGCTTTAAGCACATACTTAAGTTCCATTGACTTCACATGCTTAAATGGTCTCCTATATTGTCAGTTATACAGCAACGAGTTACGTGTTCTCCATACATAGATATTCTTGTAATGCAGTATCTCTGACAAACTATGGGACAGAAATCACGGTAGGTAGATGATTATAGGAATAATTCTGAAGACATATGTAAAGCATACTGTCTTCTGTAGAAGATTTATTTTTTTACAGATCCATTATGCTATTATACAATTTTAGGCATGACAAGAATCTCTCTCTGTCAAAGAAAACTACTATACAGATATAGCAAGAGAACCCATCCCTCACCCCAACACTGCAACCCATTCTATTACTTAGAAAACAATTCTTTTTTGCAAGCATTCTCTTTGGCAGATAATTTAAAATGTGATAAAACACATAGATAGCTGTCAAATTTATTTCTCAAACACAAATGTTTGTCAAAATTTGTTATAATTTAATATTCTTATTACATACATTACTCTACAACACACTGGAAACTGGTAAATATGCTAGCTTTTCTTCCATCAGTATTAAAGAAATGCTCTTTCAATTCAAGTCATATCACGTAGTTTGTTTTGGTTAATTGTCTCTGATTCTGTGATTTGTGCTCTAAATTCTGAACAATATTTTATCCTCAGAAATGAATCTTCCAATTAAGCTCCACATTTCATGTTTCAAGTTCTGAATGCTTAATGAGCAGCATTGTATAACATTCCTTGTGTTACGAACTCCTGCAGTATTAACAAGGGGAAAAAATAGCAGAATCAACTGGTAGGTCCCCAGGACAGGAATATATTTAGGGAAGAGAACAGACTTCCACATCTCACCAGCTTTCACTATTGTTCAGTCTTTTTTCTCCAGCTTACACAAATGTGTAAATGTGCACACCGTAAGAGGTAGCCCTGGGGAGTGAACTCAGGTCTATCATTCACACAGGGAGCACTGCTGAAGTCACAGACCCGCAAGAGCACAGCTGGAAGGGATAAGAACAACAGCAGGGTCTCAAAAATGAACTCGGCCATGTATTCATGTTAATTTTGTCATGTAGAGTCCTGACCCGTTCCCACTGTTCTCCCTTCTGAAAAGCCATCTGAGATAGCTTGCACTCACTCTCCAACCCCCACCACTCCCAAATACTGCATCACACAAACAGGGCTACTATCCTGCCAGTTTCATTACTGGCTCAGCCACAATGATGGTTTTATTTTTGTTCATAGGGAAGTCAGATGGACCGAGCCTGAAACCATACATGAACAAAAACAACAATACCAGACCTGAAGGAGAGAGAAAACAGAGGCCCTGTCTCTCTGGATGCTTTTTAAAGTATCCCAGAATAGTCCTAGGTCTGAGACAAAATGAAAGCAACCACAATACTCCTGCAAAGCATTTGCACAGAGACCTTTTCACCAGTTAGCATTAAGGTAACCGCTGCCCAGGCTCTCCTTGTCCCCTCCAGGAGAAAACAGGAGACAGTTTATTTTGTAAGTAGTCAAGTGTAATTGGGAGGGTTTGGGAGTGGGAGAGTGTTAGGCACTAAAGAAATACGATTTCTTTGTGGTGCATTTTGTTTTATTTCTAAATACGGGGCAGGAACCCAGCCCTAGCCCTAGAATTTTTGCACCCACAGGCAACACCTTTTCTGCCGATATTTTACAGCCAGCTCCACAGGAGCATAGTCAGAGGTCCAAGTCCTGTTTTCCTATTCCACACCCAGAGTTTTACATTAAAGACGCTTTCCACAGCTCCCTCCCTTTTCACAAACTCCCTAAATCTCAGTTAGAATCATAGAAGATTAGGGTTGGAAGAGATCTCAGGAGGTCATCTAGTCCAACCCCCTGCTCAAAGCAGGACCAACCCCAACTAAATCATCCCAGCCAGGGCTTTGTCAAGCCGAGCCTTAGAAACCTCTAAGGATCAGGGCTGGCCCCCAACATTTTGGCACCTGAGGCGGGGAGCTCATCCCCCTCGCTTGGGCCAAAACTTTGAAAGGTCTCAATTCTGCCTTCTTCCTGTTCTACTCCTCTCATGGTACTGCTCTGCTACCTACCCCAATAAAGGAGGACTAACAACTTAAAATGCCTTGTGCAAAAATTTTAAGTAACACAACTTTCAAACGCCTGAACAGCAAATGTAACTTTTCTTGTCTGCATAGTAAACACTGGCATATTTATCTCTTTGAATAATCAAAGTGGTGCTTTCCATGCCTTCTTGGTTGCAAAGATTTGAACTGCTTCCTGAAGGTCCACAGTCTGGGCCAGCTCATGCTCTAGTGAGATGGTTGCAAGGCCGACCAGCCTCTCCTGTGTCATTGTGGAGCGTAGATGTGTTTTTATTAACTTCAGCATAGAGAAGCTGCGTTCTCCACTGGCAACTCTTACAGGAAGCGTTAGAAGTATGCGCAGAGCAACAAAAGCATATGGAAAGAGGGTGGTCATCTTATTTGTGCACATATATTCCAGAACCGCCTTTGGAGCTGATCCTGCAGAAATATATCTTGAAAGGGCTTTCAGTTCATCACCGAAATTACTCGCATCAATATCGCGCATGTCATCATGTGTCAACACTGTCTCTAGTGCCCTGCATTGCTGGTGTAGGTCTTCTTCAGGTATAGTGAGGAGTTTTGGAATATCATACAACATCCAAAATATACTGCTGTGGTCCTTGAGCTGCATGAAACGTTCTTCAATTGACTGTATTGCACAGTCTAGCACCTAGTTAAAGAATTCAACTTTGAATTGTTGTTTGGGGTCTCTTATGGGATTATTCCGTGCCTCGTAATCAAAATGTCTTCTTCTTTGGTGACTTTTGTATTCTTGAATGGGTGGGAAAATAGCTTCAGTGTGAAGATCCTCTGCCAACTTCTGTCCACTCTTCAGAACGTTTTGAAATCCCTCATCTGACTAGTAAGACTGTAGGTATGACTTTGTTTTGTACAGTTGTTCCATTGCTCCAGATATATCAAGGTCAACACCTTGGAGTCTCTTGCTTACAACATTTCAAACAGTATGTCATGCCACAACACTAAGCCGCACAGAAATTTGAAGTTATGTATGTTTCTGGTGATTCCATTTCTCTCTGCCACTGTTCTCCCACAAACAGTTCCTGTCATAGCATTATCTTCCATAATGGCAACTATGGCATCATCTATCTTCCCAATTTGGTGTTTGATACGCTTTATTGCCTCCACTCGACTTTCCCATCGTGTGGCACTCAGTGGTTTCAGTGTCAGAGAGGATGTTCCCAGATGTTGCTTCAAAATTTGCTACCGATGAGTTGATGCAGAATTCAGCAGCCTCACTAGAAGCTGATGCTGCATCACTGACCACCAAGTTCAATGAATGAGAACTGCATGGGACAAAAAAAAAAAAAAAGCTAGAGGGTTTAACTCTCGGATCCGTGTCTGCACTCCTCTGTTCTTTCCTCTCATGTTGGTACCATTATCGTAGCCCTGACCTCTCATGTCAGCTATCGCAATTCCCGTATCTTCCAGCTTTTTAAGAAGCACATTTGTAATACCAGCTCCTGTAGTATCATCAATGTCAATAAATTCTAGAAAATGCTCTCTGACAGTCACCATTGCAGGGACATTTTCACTAGGTTCTGTTGTTGTTACAAAACGCACCATTAAAGTCATTTGTTCCATATGGCTGATGTCAGGTGTGCAGTCCAGAATAACAGAGTAATATCTTGCTGACTTCAGATCTGCCTCAATCTTCTGTTTGACTTTTGTTGCCAGTAACTGTATGATCTCATTTTGAATTGTTTTTCCAAGGTAGTGGTGTGTGTACATTTCTTGGGTGGTGACTCTTCTTAGATGCTCCTGGAGTACAGCATCAAACTCAGCCATCAGCTCCACAATTTTAAGGAAGTTTCCATTGTTTGGCACATACAGCTGATCTGAAGTGCCACGCAGTGCTAGGTATTCTCACAATGGCAATGAGCCTTTTCAGAACATTTTGCCAGTAAAGAGACTCTGATGCAATCTTCTCTTGATGGATTGGATCATCTATGGTGGCCTTTAACCTTAGTCTCATCTCAAGATCTTTCCACCTATGGAATGCTCTCTGGTGATTTGCTGCCTTCTCATGACATGCCAGATTTCTAGCCAGATTTTTCCAGTCCTTTATTCCTGTAAAACCCAACGTGGCTGGAACATTAGACTGGAAGAGTTTGCAACAAAAACAGTATGCAGCATTCTGGATTTTTGAGTATATAAGCCATGGCCTCTCCACTTTGTCACCATTGGGGATTTCACACCAGTAATGTGTTGGATGGAAACTTCTATTTTCATTGTCTTTGGGGAACATGAAGTTTTTCACTTGCTGTGGCCCATGCAGTACAAGGAAATCCCTCAGGCTACTGCTCAAGTGGGTCCACAGTCCTGGATCATCTAGACTTAAGGAACTAAACTCAGCAGCAGCCGTTTCTTGCGCCTCCACTTCACTTTGATCTACACATTTCTTCAGGAATGTGCATGGTTACATCCATTTGAGATGGAGATATGGATGCTGCAGTAGCTGCCATGTCACCTGCACTCTGACTAACTGGAAGATCAGGCATCTCCTCACCACACACATCCTCACTGGGGCCGGAAGGCTCACCGTGAACATTTGTGTCTGTGTATCTCAGGAGAACTCCTTCCTGGTAAGATAGAAAGCAAAGGAAGCTTTTCTTTCTTTTTCTGAATGCCGCCCCAGAGGGGCGTTTTCTTCTTTCACTCATGATTGCTGTTCTGTGCTAGCTATAGTGGCTCTCAACACTCAACTGAAGGGGACAAATAAGCAGGCTGGTAGCAGGGCCTGAGTGAGGGAAGATATCAGCATCTTAAGGGCCTGACTGGCTCCTACTACTTCAGTTGATTGCCCATTCTCCTCAAGAGGGTTCAGGGAAGCAGCAGGAAACAGGAAGCTCCCTGAGAAGCTGGTGTTAATTAGTCCAGGCTCCTGGGGGTGCTAGAGAGGTACATAAGAGGCTCCTCCTCCTCTCTCCCCCTGCAGCTCCTGATGCTTTCTGTTATTCCCTCTCACCTTTTCTCCTGCCTGCCTGTTATGTATCTTGTGCCCTTCTTCCTCCAGCACAGCACTCCGCCATCTCTGTGCATCTAGAGCAGAGAGAATACATATCCACCAGCAGCAGACACAATTTTCTACACTCTGAGTCCTAGTGGCGACCCCCCACAGTCTGGCACCTGAGGCGGCCGCCTCAGTTGGCCTCATGGTAAGGCCAGCCTGCTAAGGATGGAGATTCCACCACCTCCCTAGGTAACCCATTCCAGTGCTTCACCACCCTCCTAGTGAAATAGTCTTTCCTAATATCCAACGTAGACCTTCCCCCACTGCAACTTGAGACCATCGCTCCTTGTTCTGTCATCTGCCACCACTGAGAACAGCCGAGGGTTCCATCCTCTTTGGAACCCCCCTTCAGGTAGTTGAAGGCTGCTATCAAATCCCCCCTCACTCTTCTCTTCTGCAGACTAAATAACCCCAGTTCCCTCAGCCTCTCCTCGCAAGTCATGTTCCCCAGCCCCCCGTGCATTTTCATTGCCCTCTGCCTGCCGTATTTGCTATTCTTTCTGCACACTGGGATGGTTTCTTTCTGTGCCCACAATAAGGCTTCTTTAAAATACAGTTATACTCTTGTATCCCTCCCCTTCTCACAACCACCCTATGGGCATTAACTCCCTCTCCAAAACCCAGCATGTTGGCATCTCCATTCCTCCTCAGGACAAGCTCCCTACTCCTGTCTCCCTCATAGGCTTCCCTCCCTTTGAAGGTCTGTTGCAGTGTCCAGCTACATCTCTGAGACATCCCAGGTGCTGTGTTTGTAAAATCTTGCACTATTTGGTGAACAGGGCCATGGGGAAGACAGAATGGCACTGAGGAAGCAGTAGGGTGCTACAGAAACTACACCACTCACCCAAGTGCTACAAAGTTTATGAAGTTTGACAGGAGAAGTATTAAAGCGCCTCACAATGAATTCTCAAAAGTTAGCTTACTATGAGGAAATAGGAGCGAGCTGGCAAGCCAGGAGGGGCCATGCTAAATGTGTCAGGAAAGGCAGGCATGAGATGCTTCCAGTTGTTTGGGAGCTTGTTATGACTGAACCTGCAAACTGATCACTAGTTCTGATTTCCCATGTGTGGTGTCAATTTTTATACATTCAATGTAGGAAACATACAGTGCAGTGACAGGCAAAGACTGGAGTTTACTGACTTGTGCACAGGGCCGGCTCCAGGCACCAGTCCAGCAAGCAAGTGCTTGGGGCGGCCAACGGAGGGGGCGGCCCGTCCAGCTCTTCAGGGGCAATTCGGCGGCAGGTCCCTCACTCCTGCCGCCGAATTGCCGCTGAAGAATGAAGCGGCGGCGGTAGAACAGATTGCGATCGCTGCTTTTTTTTTTTTTTTTCTTTTTGCTGCTTGGGGCGGCGAAAACCCTGGAGCCGGTCCTGCTTGTGCATTTCCAATCTCAACCATAATGTTGCTCCCATATAATTTTTCTGCAATTAATTTCCTTGATTTCTTAAAATGGAAAAACAACAAAAAAGATGAAGCATATGGCTGCAACATATTTATTTGACTGTGCAATGGTTCAGCTGCACATTTAAAAGTGTGCCTGTTCGCACAAATTCAAATAACTGTCCATATCTGACCTAATGATTCAAAGGCATACATTAGTACCTGCAGGGAGAGGTATTTCCATTTACATCCAGAATGTGACTGGGTATGGTTATTTTAAGGGTTTAATTTATAAAATGCTAATAATGGACATGCCTTCTCAATAAGAAATCACTTCCTTGTGGCACTGGGACAGATGATGAACCAATGTTCTGTTACACGAGATGATATAGTTTAATCACTACAGGAAAAATAGTCCCTTCAATATTATGGTACCATAACCATTAAGCTTCAGTGGAGCCAGTTCCTTAAAATATCTCCAGTCTCGATTAAACACATAACTGCGGGGTTTAGACAGTTATTGCTGTTGTCAATTAATCCACCTACTCTATGCAGTAAGTATATATCCCAGTTCTTAGGTGAATGCTTAATATGCAAGACTTGATCATTTATTCTGAGAATCCTGCCAGTGTGTTATCTAAGTTCCACCAGCATTTTTTCCTGTTGTTTTGTACCATACTGAGCTGCCCTGTGCTGCAGCTATTAGCTTTTTTCCAGGTGCAGGAAGGAGCATTGTCTACATTCAGGTCAGAGTAAAATGCAGGATTAGAAAAGTGATAACAGTGTAACATTGCATCCTGGCAGCTTCTCATCCTACAACAGGGCTATCCAAGTCATGAGCAAATGGGACTAAACCAAGTCATGAGCAAACTTTTTGGCCTGAGAGCTACATCAGCTTTCATAAATTGTATGGAGGGCCGGTTAGGGGAGGGGGTTGTGGCTCGGCCCCCACCTCCTATCTGCCCCCCCAGGACTCCTGCCCCATCCAAGCCCCCCCGTTCCCTGTCGGCCTCCCCAAGACCCCTGCCCCATCCAACCCCCCCTTCTCCCTGTCCCCTGACTGTCCCTGGAACCCCTGCCCCAGACTGCCCCCTACCGCCCCATCCGACCCCCCTCTCATTCCTGACTGTCCCCCAGGACCCCTATCCCCATTCAACCCCCTGTTCCCCCCCCCGACCGCTCCAACCCCTATCCCTGACTGCTCTGACCCCTATCCACACCCCTGCCCCCCACCCCGAACTCCCCTGCTCTCTATCCAACCCCCTCTGCTCCCTGCCCCCTTACTGCGCTACCTGGAGCACTGGTGGCTGGCGGCGCTACAGCCGTGACGCCCAGCTAGAGCAGGGCCATGCCACCGCCACTGTGCAGCACAGAGACCGGGTCAGGCCGGGCTCTGCAGCTGTGCTGCCCCAGGAGCTCACAGCCCCGCTACCCAGAGCATTGCGCCTGCGGCGGAGCAGCGAGCAAGCTGAGGCTGCGGGAGAGGGGTGGGGGCTAGCCTCCCAGGCCAGGAGCTCGGGGGCTGGGCAGGACAGTCCCGCGGGCCAGATGTGGCCCGCGGGCCGTAGTTTGCCCACCTCTGGACTAAACTGATGGAACTTTCAAAGAAACAAACAAAAGCCAAACAAAACAACCATAAAGGCAAAATGACTCCCGAAAGCATCTGTGTGTTATTTCTATGCGTGTGTCTTTTCATAGCTACACGATCCAAATTTGTCTTTTGCAGGAGGATTTCTAATTCCTAGAAATTGCTAAACCTCTTGGACAGGCCCTCTGCATCTGTAGTCTTGATTATTGAACCCGCTTCTCCTCTGGCCTCCCCCACATTGCCTCCTTCTTCAGTCCACATGAAAAGACACCACTAAGATTATCTTCCTTGCCCATCATCATTTTGAACACTTTAAAAATAATTAGCACTGAACAAAACTCACAAAAGCATTTAAGCTCCGTGGGACAGGGACTATCTTTCTGTTATGTGTTTACCCAGCACAATGAGGCCCTGGCCCAGGATTAGTACTCTTAAGTACTATGGGGCTACATATGACAATAATAATAAAGAATAATAATAATTTGGTATTTCTATTGGTGTGAAACAAGCTGTTAATCTAGAAAGAATGGTTTATTAAGTTATATGCTGGCTAATATTTTGGCTCCATCAAAGGGAGCAGTTTTCAAGTCAGTTCACAAGACAGCTCTGGCTGAACCATTCTCTCATATGGTTTTCCAGTTGATGTATCTGTAGCTGAGAAATGCTAGAACTTCATTCAGAGACCTATCCGACATATTTCTGAACACGGTCTAGCTCCAGCTACAGCATCTGGCCAAACTGTGGTAGACTATGGTTCAGAAAGTGCTATGTTTGAACTATGTTTTAACTCTAGGACACAATTTCCTCCTCATGCTGATAGGGGCTTCGGAAACTTAGCTCCTGGACATGCCATGAAGTAATTATACCTGCATCAACTCTTTGACGTCTACTGCTACCAAACTGAGGGCTAAGTTATGAGAATTTTATTAAGCTCTTTTCAAATAGTAGCTACAAACAAAGATGGAAAAGGGTGATATTTATACTTTGCTGTGCAACAGACAAGAATGAGGAGTCCATAGTCTTTGTGTGTTAAAAGAATCCTCTCTAGGTTTAGTTTATGCAATAAGCTAGTGTGTGCGCACTACACTTTCACCTCTCAACACTTGGTTTCAAATCCTGTTTAAGTCTACAAGTGAGAATGTGTTTGGTGTCAGTCTTGTCTCTAGAGACCACCGGTCCATATCATAAAAGAACCACCAAGTTCAGAAAGGGCAGTAATCTCCACCTGAGAAAAGTTCCTAGAAGGGGCTGAAGGGCACAAGCAGAGCTGGAACTTACACAGGGCCTGTTGCTTTATGCTTATCATAATCCTATTAATCATTGACTGTCGTGACTACAAAATGCAGCAGGCTGATTCATGCTTTCATTAGTCCAGAGGGTAGAAGAGGTGATGTGGGCTAAAATCCCACAGGCTTAGAGTTTTTCAAGTAGCTGTAACCAATTGCTGACTTGGCAGACATTATTATGCTTTTCCTACCTCGAAGCTCTTAACAGGAAAGGAAAAAAAAGTCAGCTTGTAGGTGCAAAAGGCAGAGAGCATCCAGTGAAATGAAATGGATCAGGACAAGGTTCAGTCAGGCTCTTGGAAGTAAATGAAGTAGAGAATTTATGGCTACGTTCAGCGTTGATTCCCACTTACGTCCTCTCTTTCCCCCGCCCTCCACCCAAGGGACACAATTGCTGGGAGGGATTACTTATTGAGACAGCAAAACCTCTACAAAAGACTACCCTTAATGGGTCTCTTTTCCTCTTGAAAAAAATCTTTATTAGAAGTCTCCTTCTGTTAAGAAGCTGATTTTTGTCAGCTGAGCAGTTTCTTTAGCCAGGTTTTACTGTATACAAATAGGTCCAAGTTATTCTGATTTTTGTGTGTGCATAAACATCTGATTTCACAGATCTAGAATTTTAGCTGAAGTTACTGATAAACATACATGTCAGAGAGAGAAATTAAGATTTGACATTTCTAGTCTTCTTACAGACTGTCAAAACATTTCCATTATGTTTTTGTTCAGTACGTATATTTTAAAGTATTCACCATCTTTCAGGTTACAGCCAACAATGTATGGGTATAACAGGCACTTGGAATTTTAAAAATCAGACGGGATTAAGTGCTAAATATGTACTGCAGGAATCTATCTTTGCTGGGAAGAGGATGGGCTAGTTGTGTCTTTTCCATCCATAATTTCCACAATGCTACAAAAGGTAATAATGATTCACCCTATTCCATGCGAACATTTGTAGTTGTAGAGTTATAGTGGGAGTACAACCCCTTAACAGAAGTGGTAGAAGTCGAATATCCCTTGAACAGCATGAAGGAGTTGCAAGAAGCAGCAGAGACATCCAGTGAGAAAGACAAGGTTCAAAGAGGGAAGTGGAAAGACAAAGAGCTGAAGAAATGGTGGCAGCCATAAGAAAAAAAAACAAATGAAAAGATCCAGAAGTAGAAACAGAGGAAAGACAAAAACAAAAAAACGGAGAAAAGAAAATAATGCAGAAATAGAAAACTGAAGAGAAAGTCATAGAAAGGAACATGAGGAGCAAAGTAATTATAAGGAGAGCTCAATACCCGGGCAAAGGGAGCGATTCTGAACCCCACAAAACCCAGGATAAGAAGGAAGTCTGGGACAGTGCAATAAGGACAGCTCATATTCACCAACATGGCAAATCTGAGCCAGATGAGCGATACAGTAGGAGGAAGAGAGCCACCAGACCATGAGAAATGATAGTGAAATGACAGATGGAATCTTTCTAGTGAGGTCCCTGAGAGAGAGAGAAAGGGTACAAGGGATTGTCTTTAGGCCTGTGGCTTAAATTTCTGCAAAACTGCATAGGGAAAGGTTTACAGTACTCTCTTGAAGGAGTCTGGGCCAAATTCTTCTCTCTTAGGGTGAAATTTACTCCTATATAGAGGCACAAGTTCTGTGTACCACATAAGACCTACAACAGTGCTGAATTCATCCCTGCACCAGGGAGCTTCTCTCAGAGGCAGAGGGACAGAAGGAGCCGAAATGTCATTTTATTCAACATCTTCATTAATGATCTGGATGATGGGACGGATTGCACCCTCAGCAAGTTCACGGATGACACTAAGATGGGGGGAGAGGTAGATACTCTGGACCCTATCCCTACCCTCCAGCGTAACCTAGACAAATTGGAGGGTTGGGCCAAAAGAATTCTGATGAGGTTCAACAAGGACAAGTGCAGAGTCCTGCACTTAGGACGGAAGAATCCCATGCACTGCTACAGGCTGGGGACTGACTGGCTAAGCAGCAATTCTGCAGAAAAGGACCCAGGGATTACAATGGATGAGAAGCTGGATATGAGCCAACAGTGTGCCCTTGTTGCCAGGAAGGCTAACAGCATATTGGGCTGCATTAGTAGGAACATTGCCAGCAGATCGACGGAAGTGATTATTCCACCTCTATTCGGCACTGGTGAGGCCACATGTGCAGTATTGTATCCAGTTTTGGTCCCCACACTACAGAAAGGATTTGGACAAATTGGAGAGAGTCCAGCGGAGGGCAACGAAAATGATTAGGGGGCTGGGGCACATGACTTATGAGAAGAGGCTGAGGGAACTGGGGTTATTTAGTCTGCAGAAGAGAAGAGTGAGGGGGGATTTGATAGCAGCCTTCAACTACCTGAAGGGGGGTTCCAAAGAGGATGGCGCTAGGCTGTTCTCAGTGGTACCAGATGACAGAACAAGGAGTAATGGTCTCAAGTTGCAGTGGGGGAGGTCTACGTTGGATATTAGGAAAGACTATTTCACTAGGAGGGTGGTGAAGCATTGGAATGGGTTACCTAGGGAGGTGGTGGAATGTCCATCCTTAGAGGCTTTAAGGCCCGGCTTGACAAAGCCCTGGCTGGGATGATTTATTTGGGGATTGGTCCTGCTTTGAGCAGGGGATTGGACTAGATGACCTCGTGAGGTGTCTTCCAACCCAATATTCTATGGTTCTATGATTCTATGATCTTTCAGAGAACAAATGAAGGAAGCTCTTTAGCTCAGGATCAGAGTGCCAATCTTGCAGAGTTTAAGAGCTATGCAAAGCAGGTGCCTATGCCAGCAAGCCACCTTCTGCCCCTCTCCCACTCCCTAAATAATATATCAGTCCCTTATGACTGTATTGTTGCTGCATGCTCCCCTCTTCCACAGAGGACCACACAGCTCAAAGAGACTTTTCTTCAGCAGAACTCCTAAGTCTTGCAAGACTAGTGCTGTTGGAATAATTTTTACAGTGGGGCTGCTGAAAGCCATTGAAGAAAACTGTAAACCCTTTATATGATGGAAACCACTTCAAGCCAGGGGATACTCCCGTACTCCCAGCATCCCTAGTTCCAGCAAGCCTGTGCAGGACTGGTATTCCTCAAGTAAACAACATGTATTAGTTTTCCCACCGTTGTGCATTTTTAGAATTGTTTTAGTAAAAGTGGAGGTGAGCAAATAATTTCATACTTGGTTAACATTGCCACCTAGTTCAGTACAGCTCAGTCATGTCACCTGCAGCACCTTTCTCCAGGTCTCACAGGCCTTAAAGACTACACAGTATATGAGATTTTGATCATGGGTTTCCACTCCATCCCAGTGGGGTCTGGTTAGACCAGTGACGTAGATATGAAAATTTACATATACCATTATAAATTAATCCTTTGAGTCATCTAGTCCTCTGTCCTTTTACTATTTAGTTATTCAAACAAACCACTGTGTAATCAAGAAGGGAAGCCTAAATAAAGTGCAATATAGGAACATGGCTACCTCAGTGATATTCTTGCAAAAGGAAATAAATCAGCATGGAAGAGTTTGGAGTTCTAAACCCAAGCTCTCTACCTGAAGTGTAAAATCAAGCCTTTCTAATCACTATCTCCCAGAGCAAATGACTGTGACCAAGTAAGACAATTATTCAGTTCTAAAAGTTCTGCTAGAAATAAACTCTGTATTATGAGAGTGACTCAGAACTGGTATACCATGAATTCTGAGTCTAAACAGTATATTAGGCTAGGACACTATATAATCAGGGCTTTCTGCATAATGGGCTTATTCAACTGCATAACTGCAGATTATTTTGAGACTGCTGCACAGTTGTATTCCAGGTTCTAGGCTTTCTTTTTTTTTTTTTTTTTTTTTTAAACAGTTAAGGCCTTGCTTACATCCAAACAGGCACCAGTTTAACTATAGCTGTCATTTTAAATCAGGAGGGGTTGAGGTACGGTCACACAACTCCAGAATCCTTGTTGTGTAGAACATTGGGATTTGCATTATTATTTCATTATTCGTATTTTGTGGATCAGGACCCCATTGTGCTATTAAAATGGTCACATGAATGCTAATTTTTATACCGATTTTGGGTTTTTTTTTTAAACTTTTGGAAATAAACTTACCATGCCCTTAATTAAACTCTCCCTTGTTGTGACAAGTACTTATTGAGTTCATTTCATTTCTTCTTTCTCAACCCTTACACCATCTCATGTAGACTCAAAGCTTTTTGTTTATTAAGCTATAGCTACAGCATCTAAAAAGGAATTACAGTCCAAGCAAAATATTCAATATCCTGAGTGGAATCAACTTTGCTTGTTTCTATTCCAAATTAATCGCTCTGTGTACTGGCTGGCTGTGTAGCTGTAAGGTAATCTCAAAATGTGACTGTGATTATGAAATTGCCATTCTTTCAGTGATGGGAAGTATTACAACTATCAACATGAAGAGAGGGGGAAAAGAACTGTGTTTGGACAGGAAGACAGTCCAAAAAAGCAATTTGGTAGCAACAAAAATCTCTCCACATTATGAAATATGTATTTGGTATTTGTAGTAACATGTGGAATCATAGAATCATCAAATGTATAGGCTACATTTAGTTCTCTTCTACTAGTTACAATGTTTACTATATTTCTCTGGTAGCATGTCTTGCTGAATCACAGAGAAATCTAAACTCTTGTAGAGTCTTGAACTGCAGAAGCTCTTGACTCATTTGCAGTCTTGTATTCAGTTACACACCCTGTAATGTTCTCACATTCTAACTTGTTTTGTTTTACTGAGTCCCTAGCAAAAGTTGTTTCCTCATAGCTAAAACCCTTTTAACAAGCAAAGAAATATCCCCATTCTTCAAGGAGGAAAGAATTCAATATTACACTAGTCTAAGGTGAACAGTGATTGCCACTAAAGTGTCAACTTTACCCTCCATTGCCACACTAAGTAGAGTGCTAGAAACATTTTCCTCTATTAACACTGGTGGTAATGATTTCAATGGGAGTTAGACAGCTAGCTACTTTCGAAAATCCCATTAGTAACCTATCAGGACCAATACATGCCTCAGTGCCTTTA